>NC_142283.1:71794205-71947915 GCF_052056855.1 Sturnus vulgaris | reverse complement strand
TGCAGAGGTTCAGCTCGTATTTACTGTATCCCAGCTCATAGCAGTTCAACTGGATGAGAAAACACTCACCCAAAATCCCTGTGTGCTGCTTATTTTCCATCCTCAGGACTCATACACCAGGCAGTTTGGACAGCACATCAGCACAGGCTTCTCATCCTTGCCCATGATAACAAGCCCCAGGTCTCAATCTCTGTGCCTCGATCCATCACTTAGCAGCATGAAGATCGGTAATATGATATAAAAAAAAGGAAACTCATTCAATTCCACAACAGGCTGGGGGTATTTTTTAGGTCAGTTATGAGAATTCTCTTCGCTGAGACTGCATTTGGAGGCTGCAGTCTCCAGGACCAGTGTATTTGTTTTTCGCTGTGTAGTCAGTGCTGTTAATATTTTAACAAGGAGCTCCCACAGAAATGTTTGCCCCTTGGCCAAGGGCAAAAGGACAGGATAAATTTCCATTATTTTTCCTATTAAAGCAAAAATATTTTCTTGTGGACATAACCAAGAGAATGCCCTACTAACACCAGGCAAAGCAGCTGCTTATACTCTGAGCAGCACTTTGTGTTGGCAGCATTTTTGCTTTAGGAAGGAGGTGAGGAAACACAGTAAAACAGAGCAATCGATCCATGCAACCTGATGTGCCTGGGAGGTGGAGGTGCTGTGAGACAAAGCTTTCCATGATGACCAGTGAAGGTTTTCTTGGGGTGATTTTTCTGTAATAGAAAGCACGTATAAAGGATATTGCACTGCCAGGAAGATAAATTCCCAAAAACTTCAATAAAACACAATCTCATCATAGGCAGAGAGACCTGAACCATCCTCTTCCACCACAGCACAGGCATTCATACACCCCAACACCCAACCCTACTAAGGAATGGATTTGTTACCCAAAACGTGGCCTGAGGGCTGCAGAGCTGATGGTGCTGAGGGAGTGCAGCCCTTGATCCTGGTTCCCACAGTATCCGATCCCCACACACCAGCAGGGGCACATGGATGCATTTTGAACACACTGCTGAATAACACAGTGCAACAAAATCTTGCAGATGCTCCAGAGACAACTGCAGCTGCCAGGACAGGGACAAAGTAGTCACAGCAAGGACAGCCAGTCTCCTGAGGCAGTGACAGCGCCTCAGCATGGCATGGCAGGAAGCAGTGCCCCATGGAAAATGAAAAACTGGAGAACCTGAATATCAAAGAGTGACCACATTTGGAGGGGAAGAATGTTTCTCCCAGCAAGAAAATATTTCTATTGCAGGAGCAAAGCAGTTTATTTTAAAAAATAATTCCATTCAAACTTCTGAGGAAAGGAGATCTCAATAAAAAGGTGCCTTGAAAGGTCTGCTTTTCAGAAAAAAACATTTTCAAATAACGCTCAGGTTTCTGAGCATCTCTTCTCAGACACAGGAAAGATTTCACTGCTCCTAGCCCCACAGCACATGCACTGCTCTGCAGGTACAGGTCTGCTCCTTGTCTGCAGGGCACACAACAAGGGAACAAAGAAGATTGCCCTCGTAAAGACCCTCTTCAGAGCAGAATCTGACTCTAATTACAGCCAGGAACTACATGATTTGTTTGCAGCACCAGTAAGAATTCTTTCTTTGACGAAGAATGTCAAGATTTCACCCAGAAGAGCCCAGGACTGTTAATGACTGCCACAGAAGGCAGCACAAAGAGCTATGCACATTTTGAGACCTGTAATTTTACTGGACATTTTGAATTGTCTTCTGTAATCAGCTGCTAGTACTTACAGAGAGGCAGGACTGTGCTTAGAATGTTCATGTATCACACACCTACTCATGGCACTGATGTGTGAGGAGGAGCAGGACTTTACCTTCATAGTTCCAGCTATCCTGGAGGCATGAACATAAAACGTGCAGTAGCAGCAAGCATTCAGGAAAGACCTTGGCTCTACTGAAAACCCTCAGCTTCAGGTAAAGTAAAAGCTTTGCCTTCAGCAGTGGCACTTGAAGCTCCTTCTCCATTGCAGACCTGATTCCTCAAGGTCTCTCACAGCATCTTGGAAAATAAACTGATTTCCTTGAAATTTGACATGCCATATCTGAGGAGGAGTCTTAGCAACTCCCTCCAGGACACTGACTGAAAAGGAGAGACTGAGAAAGCACTGTGCAAAGGTATGGCTGTCAAAACACTTCTCTCTTCATTTTTTTGGAAGCAACTCCAGTTTGTGGGTTAAAAAGAAGCCAGCCACTTCTCTGACTGTATTCCCACATATGGCAATGTTTGATAATTTTTGGCAATAAGATATGATATTGTGAAGGAGTGGATGGATTTTCTCAATGACAAAATTACAATACTATCTCATGTTTCTACCACACTGTCATCACTGGTTATGTATCTTACTCTGCTTTTTTCAAGAATTAATTTGGAAATCTACTTAGCACTGATCTTAAAGATTAAATGTATATGGTAGCTACATCCAAGCACTGCAGCTATGCTTGATGAAATTCATAATCAAATATTTCAAACTGAATTATATTCATGACAAAATAATTTTTTTGCAATGCTCCCAGGACTTGCTCAATGAAGCCCCATTCAGTTATGTTCAAGAAATGAAGGATTCATCTGCCATCTGTAGAAATACTAACAGCCTCCCTCCAGTAAGTGAGTAATAGCCCAAAATGAGTACAGTAGATCCAAACTACATAGGAAGTTGTTGTCTGGGGGAACCTAACCCACGCACACAGTTATATAGACAGAAGATAAATAAATAGGCAGAGTTTTGACTAACCTTTGTTCAGTATTCCAATACAGCTCATTTCCCTGCAATTGTGCTTGATAGACACACACAATTTGCTAACTCTAAAGAGAGCAATAATTTTCCCTCAATTGCTAGCATCACCGAGAATGACACCACCTACGTTATTTATCTCTAATGTAATAATACCCTGTTAAGCAAAGAACTTTGATGATTTTATTACTGCATAATGTTTCTCTAAATGAAAAGAAAGAAAAAAAATAAAAGAAACAAGTTCAGCAATAATCAACCTGTCTCTGCTGTTTACATGGAAATCAGGTGGAATTTAAATAAATAACTTTTCTTTAAAGAAGTCATATTCAGCTTTCCTAGCAAGGAGAGACAGATGAGTGGTACTCACAGCTGGCTCCTCCACTAAGTGTTGTGTTGCTCTTACTGTGTCTGACCCCATCACCACTCCAAGACGTAAGGACCTGTAGGCACAGCAGGCAGGTGCCAAAACAGCCCTGTCTGTTGTCCAGGGCTGCCCAATCTGTTCCAGCTCCAGTCACCTGCCCCTGCATCCTCTAGAGGCTGACCACATCCATAGGACAGCCAGCAGGAGGGACTGCGTGCCCTCACCTCTTCTCTCGTGTTTTCTGGTGCATTGGTTCAGCCCCTTGCAACAGTGAGGATTTAGATGGCAGGCTACAGCCCAGGGTGTGTGAGAACACTTCTGCAGAGGTGGGAAATGGCAGAGACCCCCATGCTAAATCCTCCACTGTAAAGGGAATAAATCAGAAGATTCCCTATAGCATCAGTTTGAAAAACTCCTTCATCAGGCAAGATGGGGCTGCCCTGAAACACTTGGCAGGTGTGGAATAAACACATAAGCAGTGATTTTGCTTGCCTAATCCAGCCTGTTGCTGGAAGAGCTAAGGCAGTATTTTACTTTCACTGACCATGTGCAGGCTCCACTAAGTAAATCACACCACAAATCAGAGCACCCACAGCCCCTTGTATCGACCTAGAAGTGTTTCTCATTCAGCCAGAGAATAATTGAGTCAGGACTACTATTTAGTGTGCTGCCCTGCCCCAACACCTTGAAAAACCAAGGGAAAAAGGGCTCTGCCACTTCCACCATAGCAGCAATATGGAATTACTCTAGCAAAGCTTCTTCTTGGCAGCCAGAAGGCAAGCTGATGTTGCCTTTCAGCCTATTATAAAGCTAGAAAGAATCATGTCCTTTCTGAGGACCCCAATGGAGAAAGCTACTGAAAGACTCTCACAGTATCCTCAAGCACTCCAGATGAACAGCATGGGAACATGGGGTTGGAGCTGCCAGCAAGCTCCCTGATAGGCAAGATCCACCTCTCCAAACTGGGAGCATCCTCAACATCCCAAACTGTCATCCATCAACATCACCCTTGTCAAATAGCAGTCAACAGTAAGTTAGGGAAGGATGCTTTGGATGCTGAAAATAATACAGGTTTTTACTAAGAAACGTCCTAAACTTTGGCCTTTTGGATGTACAATATTCTAAAACAGGATTTTAAGAACAACACTGGCCCCACTCTACCAAAACTCTGCCTTCGTGATGACCAAAAAAAGTAAGGAAAATGGAGCACTTGGTTCCCATTAGCTGCAGTCACAGCTTGCTGGTTTAATAGCAGAGCTTTCTAAAAGGAACAAGCCCTAAACTAAGCCTTCAAGGACAGGCCAAAATGGACAGATAGCCAAATATTTTCAACTTCATTGGCTATTATCTCTCATTTTGCATTATTAATAAGATGCTGCCCACTGCAAGCAATTCCCCTGAATTTAGAAACAGTGACATCTGACTGTCGGGGGAAACAGAAAACTTTTGCCATAAACACTCTCAAATTTGGAGGTGCCACTGATTGATAGAGTGCCAATATTTATACACTCATTGAATCACAAGATAAGAATTACAGAGGGCTTTTTTCATACTTGTAAAACCACAGAAGGTTGAACTGCCCAGCACCCACAGATTGAGGAGTCACTGCTTTTATTCTGCCACATGTCAGAATGGGGAGGGATGGTCAAAATTCCTGCCACATTCACTGCCAGCTGGGATCACTTCACTGGGACTTGGTTTCCAAAATTGTCCATCCCGAAAATAAATTCCGTTTTGGCAAGAGAGGGAGGATTTCATGCCCTCAGGTAAATTGTAACCTCAGGTATGAATGAATGTTTACATCCTCATCTACAGCAGAAAAAGGTTTTTGCCTTTGCAAAGGGTAATGTGAGAAAGTCTACCAGCCCACAAAACACAAAACTGGGACAATAAACTGATTTTACAGCTTGGAATAGCTGAATTTTAAAAAAACACCACAAGAAAAATCTATCATTGCACGAATCTTAATTCTTTATTTGAACTCCTAAAGATTTCGTTTTCTGGGTCAGGAGACATCAGAAGAGAGTAAATGCCTTAAAATCAAAGGGAAATTATTTAAATGAAGTTGTTCAAAACTGGAAAACACAGAAATGTCTTGCTTTTAGAAAGTCTCAGACAACATTTAGCTGTCAAAAACACTTCCTTCAACTGCAGTAATTCAACAAAAATATGAAGCACCTGTAAAAATATCTTCCAGTGCTGCTGCATCTGTGTTCATTTTTGCTTAAGGAAACAGTTTTACACAAACCCAGGAAGGTTCCTGTTTTAGTGGAGCCCCTCTGGTGATTATGACGTATAATTTTTTGACCTAGTGACCCCTGAAAATTTTCCAGGGGAAGTGTGAGTAGCACATGTAGGCTAATTATCAACTCCCTTTTGTTACTTATTTTCTACAAGAGCTTAAGAACAAACCCAGGGCTGTCTCAGGGGCTGGAAAGCAAAGGTCAGACCCTCTGGACTTCCATCAGTATCAACTGTGACTTGCAGTATGGAGCACCAGAGGCAGCTGCTGCTGCTGGCAGCTCTTCCACCCTTACCTTGCTCCGGTGACATCCACACCGACCATCAGCTGTCCGTTCAGAGAAAGGATCTCGTCTTTCAGGCGCACTCTCCCGCACTTCCCAGCCGGGCTGTTCTTCTTCAAGTCTGTCACCCAGATGCACCCGACGTCGAGCACAGGCCCTTTATGTGCCTTCCTCTTCTTTCCTCCCCGACGCTTCTCCCCATAGTCCCCCAGAGCAGGGATATTCCCAAAACTCAAGCCCAGGACCTCATTTTTCCGCATCTCTTGGGCCAGGTACATGGTGCAGATCTCCGTATCCACAGCCCCACAGCTCCCAGGCTGCAGATTGCTCTCGTCCACCGAGAAGTTGAGCTGGATGTACTCGCTCAGCTTCTGGACGGCGGAGCGGCAGAGCTGCTGCTCGGCTCCCTCGGCGCCCTCCCGCCGGCTGTTCTGCAGCCACTGGCACAGGAGGGGGAGGAAGACCCCCGCGTTGTCCTGTGTGATGGGCATCGCTGTCCCTGGGCATCCCCTCACGCCACCAGCCCCGGCGCCACTCGGCTCCCTGGCTGTCCGTGGTGGCCTCCCACAGCCCCTGGCGACATGCTGGAGTGGGGCTGCAGGACCAAAGCAAGCTCCATCTAGTCTCACAGAGATTTTGGGGGGGTTCCAGCTGACCAAGAGCACAGTCAAGGAAGGATGTTTGGTGTCCAGGAGCTAAAGCCCTATGAACAGGCTCGGGGTCAACTTTGCGAGCGTCTGTGGCTGTGCAGGTCTGGCTGCCGCCGGGGTCCCCGCTCCGTCGGGAACAAAGCGTCCTTCCCACCGCGTTCACCACAGCCTCTCGTCCTGCAAGGACAATAAAACAGCGTGGTTAGAAGTGCCAGAACGGCTGTAGGATCCGGCAGTCCCGGCGCCGCGGCCCACGGCCGGCCCTCACGGCCTGGCCGCTCTCCTTCTGCGATTTACCACTTGAGGGCACCAGCTGCTCTCCTCAGCTAGGGAATAAAAGGTCACCATTAGCTCCTGACCTTCGCGGTGAAACGCGGGCTGCAGAGCCCGGGGGATGCTCCTGCCGCAGCTCCAGGGCTCCCACCGAAGCGGAGGGGACATTCCTGCCGAACCCGCTCCAAGTGAGGCACCGGCCTCACCGGCGACTGAAGGGACAGCACTGCCGTCCAGTGATTTTTCGGCTGGGATAGGCCTAAACCGGGCTCTTCCCAGACTTATCTCCCTCTCCGCCAAGCTGCACAAGGGATGGGCAGCAGCAAACACGAAGGGTGAGGACACCGATGGGGTCCCTCCGTTCGTGGCAGCAGTGGCTCACAGCCACCTTGTGGGTAAGGCATCTAAGGGAAGTGACTATCCAGTCTCCTGGGAAAAGAGTAGGGCAGGTGGATTCCCCAATTTCCTGCACTTTGGAGATGGAGGCACACAGGCAACCAGGAGTCAATGGGAGCTGAGGGTTAGCAGGCAACAGGGCGATACGGGGGTTTTTTTGCCAGGATCATTAAGATCTATGAAACAAGAGAAAACCCTGACACCAGTCAAGTCTAATTGACCAGATTCTTTCAGGGCTTTATTTTCCAGCAGTGGATGCTGCTCAGTGAGCTGAGCACCAGGAAAGCTGAAGAAAGCAGCAGCTTCGAGCTTGCAGCCTGCAGGTCTGCTCTTGCAGATGTGTATGAAAGGCTTGTGTTGGGTAGAAAAGCTGTAGAAAGAGCTTATATCCCCAAAAGAATGAGTGTGGAGGGAGGCTCTTGCAAAATGCTGCTGCCCAGAAGCTGTATCCAAAGTTCTGCCACCTCCTTGGCTGTGGGGCACTACCTAGATGGACAGGAGTGACCCCAAGACAGCTCAGGCAGGAACAACAACACATCAGGGCCACAGATGATGCTCATTCAGGAGGCATCTTCACCAAGGCAGTGATGTTACACTAGCGGTTCAGCAGGGATAGACATCTGCTTGGGAAAGGAGGAACTGGCCCCCTGCTTAGTGAGAGGCACTTCTGAGTTAGGCTCGGGATAGAAAAAACAGGGAAGAAAAGGGAAAGAATAAAGATAAAAACTGCCCAGGCACATGCCTAAAACAAGAGGTGATAATACAGACACAGACTGATCAGGAGATAAGGTTAACTCCTTTGGACATTTTAGATACCTAATGCAATGGTGAATATGTAGGGTTTTTTAATATAGAACTTTAGTCTTATTTAAGATCTCATGTTTAAGACAAAAGCAATGATTTAATGGACATATCTGGAACTTGCTCTAGTAAGACCTAGATCTGGAATATTGGTCTAAAAATGCATAGTTTATATGTGGACTAACAATTAAAAGTAGAGGCAGAATCTCTTGGCATGCCAAGGATGATGTGTATATTTGCTCTGAGGTTCAGAACACAAGGGGAGGACTAACTGCTAAATATCTGATTAATAATTAATTAATAATAAGGACGGAAAGCACAAAACAGAACAAACATAGGGGAGGGCACAACAAACCTTAAACCAAGAACCTGATAACATCTGAGTCAATGGTAGTGGGAAAGTAGAAGCATGAGATATCTGCTAGGAAAATAAAGCAGCAGGAGATGAAAAGTCCTGGTGCCTTCAGAGCAACATTTTCACATAATGGTCAAGTAATCAGCAGGGAAGTGCCTCCAGAGAGGGATGTATTTGGGGTAAGAAGGTAGAAAGAAACTCATGTAAGATTGTCTGTAAAATCAAGGGATTTGGAACAGCAAAACAGAAATGCCTGGCTTCAGTACATTAAAAAACAAACCTGCTAGGAGAGAATTCATGGGGAAGAGTTTAAAGGAAAAAGAAATCAAGGTGAGCTGTAGTTTCTCGAAGAAACAATATTTTGTGCTTAAAAGGCCCAGGCACAATAGCATCTCAATGAAGAAGGATCAGAAGACTTGGCAGCATCACGAGCTTTTTATTTTCCTCAAAGACAAGAAGAAAGAACACTAAAAGGTTACTGAGCACAAGTTTTAAAAAATAGTGTGAACACATAGGCAAAAATGATAGAAACATGAGGGTATAAAAATGAAATGAAACTTGCGGAGGATAAAAAAAAGTTACCCTTTATATGCATATTAATACCAAGAAGGAAATCCAGAAAAATGTTGCCCAGAGAGAAAGTTATTGAAAAATGACACCAAAAGAGTCAACGCTGGTTTGAATTTTGCTTTAATCCTTGTTAAAATTACTGGCTATGCACAGGGGATTACTACACAGTGTGATACAGTACCACTACAGAGGCATACTATCCTCTTCTCTGCCTGTTCCGGGTATCTCCAGTCCAGCAGAATGGGATAAACTACCTTAAATTTCCTACAAAACCAACTAAAACCATCCCAGAGATCTCCCTGATGGTCATTTGTGGGAGCTCAAAAAGGCAAGGGGGCAGAATTAAGGACAACAGCAAAAGCAGTGGCTGTCTTCAAGGGTAGAAAGAGAAGCAGCAGAAAAATGTGACATCAGTCAATCTAGCATCATTCATCCTACAAACTCCAAATCAAATAGAGAAATAGTTTGCATGTATGTGGAAGATAACAAAAGTATAAGCAGCAGCAGGCACAGGAGAGGTGAGAATAAAATCATGTGAAATTATTTTTATTTTCATAATGGAGAATTTGTTGGATGTCATTTATCTGGGCTTTATTATGGCTTTTGTCACTGTCTCAACTTTCTCATAAATATACTAGGGAAATATGATTAAATGAGACTACTATAAATCCATACCCAGGGAGTAGTTATTAATGACATTCTGTGAAAACAGAAGGACACTGCAAGTGGAGCTCTGCTGGATCTATATAGTCGAGTTCTGCTCAGCACATTCATTAGTGACCTGGACAATGAAAGCGAGTACACATATTAAATCTGCAGATTACACAAAGCTGGGCGTGTCTGCAGACACACTGGAGAATAGGATTAGCATCTAAAATATCTTGGCAAAAATCAGAAAAACATACTCTAAAAATTAGGGTAAAGTTCATCAAGGACAAACACTGAGTACTACAAGAGGAATATCTCACTTAGAAGGGGTTGGCTATGTGGCAAATCTTTGGCGAGAGATGCAGCATTTTCACAGAATCACAGAATTAGAGAATGGATTAGGTTAGGAAGGAATGTGGTCCCAAACCCCCCTGCCATGGGTAGGGACACCTTCCACCAGACCAGAGCCCCATCCAGCTTGGCTTTGAGCATTTTCCAGGGTTTATAGGGAATCATTCCTGTCAATCTCCTGCTGTTGGAGGAAAAAGAGTCATTGTCCTAGGACGTGTCAGTGGGGACAAAGCCAATAAGGAGTATGAAGTATTTCTGTAGCCTCACACAGGGCTGGGAAAGTCTCAGCAGCAAAACTGCCCTGTTGGAGCAGAGCTCTGACATGGCTTGCCAGTCCTGAAAGTGTGGCTTACTAGGAAATACTCAAAAAATTAGGGCCTGCTAAAAAGGAGAAAGTATTGCAGGGTGTGAGAGCACGAGTTAAAGGCCCTCATGTACTCTAAAATGCCCCACAGTGACCATGAGGAGAAAAGCAGTCTGTTCCTCTTGTCCATGATGGAGTAATGTATATGAATCACATCCAGGTATATTTAGGGTAGTAGTTAGGTAACACTCAGAAGGATGAAGAATATCAAGGCACTGGGGAACTGTCTCAAGTGCTAGAGTCTCCATCACTCATGGTCTCTGCAGAAGGTCAGACATCTGCCATGAACAATGACTAGAGCCAATATCTCTTGGATTATGAGAGAAAGTAGATCTCACCATTTCAATCCCTCTTACTTTTACTTCCTCCAACATCCTTATCTGCCCTAGTGAAAGTACAGTAAGAGATCATTTAATGGATGACATCCCGTGAGTTATGACAATAACACCCTTTGCTTTAACAGCAAATTTTGGCACAGCTCTCAGTGACCATACAGGGTTCAGAACCATTCAGGTACTAGAGGAGATTGGACCAGATAATTATTTGAGGCCCTTTTTGCCTAATAATTTAGGGAGTTTTGCTCTCAGCTGTTTATCAGTTTTGACATTGAGTAGACATATTATGTCTTTTTCCGACTATCCCCAAATCAAAAGCATTGCCAGGGTCTCCAGCCTGGAGATCTTGGGGCTCCTTGAAAGCAGCTCAGAGGTTTAGCTCAAGTCTCCAAATCCCCTCTGCATTTGCAAAGGGCACTGATGTTGACTTCAGCTTCAATCCTTCAGTTAGCCGGCTGGAGTGTTCAAAGGCATCTGCATTCCACGCAAAACTCATCCATCATTCATTTAGCAACATTGCTGGAGGGCTCTCCCCCTCCATGCACACACATCCCTCCAGAGATAGAGGATGACAGCCCCCTCCACGCCGCCGGAGGCTGGCAGCCTTCAAAACCCCATTCCTTCTCCCCACAGGAAAAGCTGCGGGCGTCTATACGCTGCGGGTTGCCTGTCTACGCCCCTAAGCTCACTGCAGAGCCACGGCAGACACTTAAATTAATCATGTAGATAATTATACAGTACTTTCAAGGGATTTGATATTCTCAAACAAAACCTTCTGGCTTTGGAAAAATTACTCCAGACAAGCATAAATAGGAAATACTCCTTCCAGATGTAACAGACAGCACAGCACTGAGCAGAACGCCTTCGTGCTGGTGAGAAGAGTGGCTCAGGTGTCCATTGCCAATGGAAGCAAAAAATAGAAAGGTGGTAAGCTGTTCATCAGGGGAAAAAATAGATCTGCCTGATAAAAATACTAACACTAAGAAGAAATTTATTTTTACTCTTAACTTCCACAAAATAAACTCAAGATCCATGTGAGAAAATTTCATGGAGTCACTACCACCTTGCTTACTTTCTGTAGGTAACAGATCTGCCAGACCACCCCACCTGCCTCGCATGAAGTACAGACCTACCTACAAAATACTCTAATTTTATTCCCACCCTGGAATTGCCTAGACTTGTCTGGAGTAAAACAAGCCAAAACTGGGAATGGGCAGCCCCCTGTGCCCAAAGTACCCTGTTCTGCAAAAAGGAGTCCCTGTCCCAGGATAACTTTCCACCAAAGAGATTTTGTCCTTATTGCTCTGAATCCCTCTGAGGCTGCTGATTCACACTCTCTGGTAATTAAATCTCCCATCTTACCTAAATCTCAGTAGTGTGGTCTGTTGAGATTTTTCATTAGCAGTTTCAAGGATAAAGCAGATTAAGATTTTGCAGTTAGGATGTTTGCAAGCACAGAACAACTCTGCTGGGAAAGTACTGAGATGGAAAAAGGGAAAGAATTGAGTGTGATATGGAAACAATACTAGTCCTATTCAAATAGAAGGATCATGATGGTGCAGAGACAGCATGACCACTAAGTTTGAGGAGGACCCACAAAGGCGATCAGCCCTTCATGGGATTTCATCTTAAAAAGACTCTCACCATGCTAAGTAGTGGTTTTAGGGATCAGGCTTAAGCACCACTGCTGTGGCAGCCCATGGACTGAACCCAGAGCCAACCCACAGCACAAGACAGGCACCCTCCTTTGCAAGAAGAGAAGCTTTTGGGCCAGATCCTCTCAGAGGATCAAACAGTTGCTGCAAAAACCTGGATAGTCCCCTCTCACCCATCCGTGCCAGCAGCCAAAGTCCCACTGCTTTCCATCCAACCACAAAACAACCAGCCACTTTGCATGGCTGCAGCCTGGGTGCATGCCTCTTCCCAAAGGTGTGCCACCAGCACTTGGGGAGCAGAGCTGCCTGGTCCCCTTCCCTGTGCCGCCAGCCACAAAGATCTTCCTGGACATCATGAAACCCAGACCCCAGCTATCACAGCAACTTTTTCATGCTCTAATCAATAAAACTCATTGAATTTCAAATAGAAGTAAAGAACATTTACGTCTCCGATATTTTGCTGGAAAGCTGCCCCAACACTTTGCATAGTTGGAAATGGTCTGTATTTCTGGCTTAAATGTATTCATAATCAGTTTATACCTACAGACATGCAGCTTCTACAGCTCTCTGCTCTTCTTAGTGTTTATCAGCTCTTCTCACCTTCATCCCTGGAGTATTTACAGCCAGAAAAATCAGCTCTTACCTGCCCTTGTTCCGCTCATCACGCCCACATAAGATGTGCACTCAAAGGCTGAAATACCACCCAAGTAAATAAACTGGCTATCTTCTCCATTCCTCAGTGAAAGTTTTTAGTTATGGCTCTGGAAGTAACACACTTTCTGCCTTTATGTCCAGACTTTTAGTTCAAAATACCAAGTTAAACATACGTGATGTAGGTGAAGAGTGGCTGTTTTTTTGAGGTTTTCTTAAGGCAGCAAAAAAGCTGTCTTAAATTACTGCTTATGGAAAAATAAGAATATTTTCTTTAAATAAGTTGAAGCTGGAACTGTCAAAAAGCATATGTGGGTATTCAGTGCATAAACAATAAGCTTTTTTCTTTTCTGACAAATTGAGCTTTTTTCTTCCTATGTTGTCCTCAAATGAATGATGTAAAGAGCTCCAATAATCATTTTCTTGTAGGGGGAAACAGAAATGTAGAGGGTCATTAAAGTGTCCCATTACCAATTTTCAAAAGGTGATTTGTGCAAATGGCCAAGACCCAATCCTCCAGGATAACCCCTTTGGCATTTCCAGCCTGGCCTAAACTTCCAGAAAAACATACATACAGTTATTCCAAAAATTGTTTTCATCCCCTGAGTGAGATCACTTTGTAATTGCTTTAAAGGTTATGTTTGACATATACCGTAAATCTTTTTATATATAGATGAAGGCATTGTACTTGTTTTCTTAAAGTCATCTGGGCATTTCAGTGCCAGAGAAATAAATCCATGACCAGCAAAAGACATTCATGTACTAATTTCTATTCAAGTATAGCTTCTACTTTTTAGTTAGAAACTAATAGCAAAAAAAAAAAAAAAAGTAACAGCAGGAAAAAAACTCTTTGGAAATGAATCGAGGTTTTTCATTTAAATACACACTACTGTTGAAAGATGAGTTTGCTGTAATGGTCTGAAGTCTGAAGTCCTTCAGGACAGCAGCAAATCTGTTTCATTCTGGATTACCCAGTGGTACAAATCAGATCCGGGCACACGGTTATGTTTCTGCTGAATTAGCCAGAGAGCACATTTACAGGTCAGCTTTATGCCAGCCATAGAAAGACTTCTGATATTTGACCTGGCAATAAAAATTTAAATCTTACCCTGGGAGGCTTTGAGAGATTTTGAACAAATTTGAATTGACAGCAAGTTTTATAGCAGTCAGCATTTTATATTTCATGGCCTCAATGCTTTTAATGCATCTGTAGGAGCCCTAAAGCTGGGTTTTCTGCACAGTCAAACCACAGCCTCAGGTTTGACCTCCACACAAGTAACCAACAAGAATTCAGGAATATTAAAACTGGGATTTTTGTTCTTTAACATCAGCTGAATCCTTATCTGAGCTAGTCGCCATGGGCTCCATTTCTGGCCAAAGGAGAGGAACAGGCACTCTTAGGAGGAAATAGTTCTCTGGCCTCTTGCAGGTCTTTATTTTCAGACTAGATGCATCTTTCAAGTGCACCTTATGCTCCATTGCCTAAAAAAGTGTGGTCAAGTAAAATAGAGGTATCTGAATATGATCAGATGAAACCTGCTTTAAACCAGTTATCCAGGCAGACTGGGCACAGAAAAAACTCTAATACAGCATAGCTAAATAAAGGCAGTGGTGAAACTGTATCAGTTCTTGCAGACAGGTTCCCTGCAATGCTTTCTTAACTGCTTTAATTTTCAAGTATTTATGTCCACTATATTAAAGATCAAAAGACCTGTGCAAACATCTAGACTTACTAAATCAAACCTAGTAATTGCCAGGACGTTTACAGTATCAGCCCAAGCAAGCCCAGAGACAAAAAATAGTTCACCAAGAGGACACTGAAACAGCCAAGCATGGAAATGCAAAATTCTTGCAGGAAACATTGCACTCTTAAGGAGGGCACAACAGTTAGGTAGAAACCTAACCATATACTTGGATTTGCTTTTAAATCCTAGCCACCAAAAAGGTCTCTATAGAAGTTCTTTACTTCCAGGTGCTCACACATTATCCAAAACACTGGCAATTAGTAAAATCTTCCCTCAAGGAAATGAGATTGTGCCCATTTTTATAAAGAGGGAATAGCGCTACAAAAAAAGTAGGCATTCCATACAGCCTCATCTGAAGCTTTCCTGTAGGCACAGGGCCACTGGAAGATTTCATAAGGACCATATGTGCCCCCTCTGCTAGGCACCACATGGAGCACCATATCCCATCAGAGGATGGGAAGAGAGCCCAGGCTCTCCTAGTTCCTTCTACCCTTGCTCCAGATCGTCTGAGCACACTGCAGCACTGGATCACTCTCTGTCCAGGGACAGTGTGAAGTCTACAGCAGATTTCACCACCAGTATTACCTCAAAGGCCATAGGGTATGTCCTTGTCAGCAACACTGCTCAGGAGGAGCTGCCTCAGTTCTCACAAAACCAGCCAGTGCCTCTTGTTAGAAACTGCTTATTCCTTCTAGAGCTTTGAAGCCATCCACTTCCTTCTTCCTCTTTATGTCCATACAACATAAGCAAGCTCATAAAAAGAGACACATGTCCAAAACATTTTGAGTGAAATTATACCAGAAATCAGGGATCATGATGTCCCAGAAAGTATTTCCCACTGGAACATGGTGGGACTTAATGATACTACTAAAAATAACATGAATAGGTGAAAGCTGAAAAACACATCTGCTGTATATCAGAAGTTAAGAGTAAAGCTCTGAACTGTGGTGTTGACCAAAGGCTCCGGCTCCCACTCCAGGTCAGGTAGCACAAGCCCTTCTCTCACTGTGTGTCCCTGCAGTCTTGACTATTTTTAAGAGGCTGGTGTCCTCTGGGAACAGCAAATATGATGTATTTTGGGATGGTGAGCAATCATACAGGCAGCCCTGCTCTGAAAGCAGGGAAAACCAAAGCCGGTTGTGTTGCAGATGGCAATAAAATGCTGAGCCAGGGCTGCGATGATGCAGCTTCACAGTTTTAGGTCCTTTGTGTATTAAATAACTAGGTTGTTTGGTAACGAAACCTCCCAAGTGCACTTTTCAACATACCAAAACTGCTGTGTTGCAAGAGGAGAATCGGAGGTAGACACAGTGCATTTTTAAGCTGGAGAGACAGCCGGGCTCAAACCACTGGGCTGCATTTTCCACCATCATTCAGATGAATTAAAAAGAGACAGAGAAGGAGGAAGCATCCGTCTGGCCATCCATTATTAATGAGAGGATCAAATCTAAAACTCTTTCTGATACAGATACAGAAGCCCTTTAGTACGATCAAATTATTCTCTTTAGTCCTCACCCTCTTTATACACAAACTGTCTCCAGCAGCCTCTTCTCCAAGTCCAGGTCAGATGGGAAAATGAAGAAGCTTTGCAATTTCTAAGCGGCTTTCTAAATCTTTCCAATATTCTTATTCTCAACATACTTTTGAGTATTGAATGAAGATAGGCTTGCCTTTTCGCATTCATTTAAACCAGAATGAAACAACTTACTTCAGACAAGACTAAAAATCACCTAGTTCTCACATGATCTAGTGTCCCAGACTATATCAAAGGAAACTTCTTTAGCTGTCAGATCATTAAAGCTACTTATCTAGCTCTAAGCCCTTAAAGACTATTCAGTTTGATAGCAGGGAAAAAAATCACTTTTGTAAGGAACCTAGTTATTGCAAGCTTGTTCAACAATGAAAGAACTGTATTTAAAGAGCGTCTTGAAGAATGGTACCCATCCAGTTCTGCAATTATTCAGCCTCGTCTGTACACCAATATGCCTAATCATCCTTTGGATCTCTTCCATTTGCTGAACAGCTCAGAGCTGATGCTGGGAAGCACCATTATGAATTTTTAGAGTGCTCAGAATTCGTTTCTGACATAATTTATAGAAGTAAAAATCAGGAGTAACATAATTAGTCAGTGATGCTTTTCTAGATTTACTCTACAATTATGTAACCACAGAGGATATATAATTTTAAGAATGCAGATTCCAAGAAGCATCCCTTTTCCAGGTTTGAAAATAGCACAGCTCTATCTCACACTCACTCTCTCACACACACACACACATTTTCACACAGAAAACTAGTCACAACCAGCTACAGGCATATAAGTAACAGAGGTTGAGTTCAAATTCACATTTTGGCACCTAAGTAAGAGACCCAGTTTTCAAAGGCCCTCACTAATGTCACCTACTCCTGTGCGACTTTGAAACAAGCCCCTATTTACCTATACCTTGATAGCCAAAATCACAAATTTCCCAATTGCGAGGCTTCCTGAGGGACTGGGCCTTCATGTAATGTTTTGAACACTCCTATAGAAATTTACTGTACACTCCAGTTCTTTCTGAAAGCAACACTTACATTAAAATAGGGACAAAAGTAGATCTGTAATTATTTTTAAATGCTTACACTCTTCTCAAGATCTTCCTGTGGGAAAGATCTCCACAATAATTATTCATGAAACAAGAAAATGTAAATAACATGTTAAATTTGGACTGCATTGTCTGCAAGAGTCATGCATCTAGTATTACAAACAAACCACAAACATCTCATGTTCCAATACTGTGATTCTATATTAAACAAACAACAAACTGTTTAAATTAAATGTTGATAAGCACCAAGAAAACAAACAGCTTAAAACGCTGCAAAATGAATACACTTAGAAGGTGGACTGATGGGATTTCACCATGTTACTGGAAAGGCTAAAATTTTAAATAAATAAATAAATAGTTTTCTATTTTCCCGTGAGTCTGAATTAAGACAAACAAAAGCAGTAGTAGTAGTAGTAGTAGCAGTAGTAGTAGTAGTAGTAGTAGTAGTAGTAGTAGTAGTAGTAGTAGTAGTAGCAGCAGCAGATATAAAAATACACATTTCCACATCATTATTCCCAAAATCCATTAATCATCTCTAATCTGACCTGAGCACTGGAAATAATTAACAGCCTTCTGTGAGTGCTCCCAAGCAAGTGTGCCAAGTAGAGCTTAGGAAAGGACTTTCAGAGAAGATCCTCCCCATCTTGGCTTTGGCAGTGTCCTGGGGTGACTTCATGATGCTGAATTGTATCCCCATTTGGCTGTTTAACCCAGAAATAAGTTCTGCACCTTTGGGACAGATTCCAAGAGTGAAGAGGGAGAAGTTCTGCACAGTTTGTCTGCAGAAGCTGCCCTTGCTCCCTCTCATTCCTTCTCCCAGTCAGCTAGGAGGTGAAAAATCAAAGGACTTTCAAGTAACAGTTTACATCTCTACCACCAATATCTACCTGGAGGCAATACCTGCATTTCCCTTCAACACTGCATAGTTACACTTCACTCCTTCTCCATGAAGGGTTGATCCAGATGTGTGAAGCACTTTTACACATCAGCAGAGCTCAGCTTTCCTCCATACAGCCCTGACAAACAAGAGCACACATGAAGCCGACTGTTCATCACCTCCTGTGGGAATGCTTCTCCAAAACCAGGACATGGCTTCAACCACAGCCAACAGCAGGATTTCCACAGAAGAAGGGTCAGTTTCTGTAGTTTTAATTTAGCTCCCATTCCTCCTCTGAGGTCAATCCAGAGGTTTTTGAGGCAAAAAGGGTTCATCTGTGACCTCTGAATGACACATACCACTGAACCATAACCCTGTCATTGCTGCCTCTGTCCTCTTAACCTCCAGCTGAACTACAACAGCCTCCCAAAGCATGCATGCCAGACTGGATTTTTCTTTCCCAAACTGAAGGTTAACCCTGCTGGTAGAAACTCACTGGAAGCAATGAGCTGTCACCTCTCAGAGAACAGATGCTGCTGATGCTGACCACAGCATCCATTTCTTTCACAGAATCATGAATCATTTAGGTTGGAAAAGACCAGCTTCAGCACCTCAGTGTCTCTCTTGCAGTGAGGGGCTCAAAACTGAGCAGGATCTGAGGTGCAGCCTCCCCAGTGCCCGGCACAGAGGGGCAGTCACTGCCCTGGTCCTGCTGGCCACACCATTGCTGATACATTCAGGGTGTCCTTGGCCCTGGGCACACCCTGGCTCATGTTCAGCCCCTGTTGATCATCAATCATCCCCAGGGCCTTTCCCTCCCAGCAGCTTTCCAGCCACTCTGTCCAGCCTGGAGCTGCAGGAGGTTGTTTTGATCCAAGGGCAGGACCCAGCACTTGGCCTGGTTGACCCTCACACCATTGACCTCAGCCCATGGATGCAGCCTGTGCAGATCCCTCTGCAGAGCCTTCCTGCCCTCCAGCACATCAGCACTCCCACCCAGCTTGGTGCAAACTGGCTGAGGGTGCTCTTGATCCTCTCATCCAGATCATCAATTAAGATACCACACAGGACTTGTCCCAGTGCTGACCACAGCAGCGATGTCTTTCCCCAGCCAGACCTGTTAGAACACGGATCTTGAAGTCTCCCAAGCCTCGTCTGACCTTAGTTAGGCAATATATGATTGTGCTTTTGGAGGCAGCTGAATTTTATGGCTGTTTCTCAAGTTCCACACAAGCAAGCTCAGGATGGTACTCTAGTTCTAGAAATAACCAGACAGGGTAATCACTGCAGTCTTAGGTCTAGTTCCTTTCAAAGAGAGTTTTTTGCCTGACTGAAAAATTATCTGTCAAGAAAACGGAGGGAAGAGTGCACCTAGAGACAGAGCAAGCTCAGCTTCCTAGAATGCAAAGGGGATTTTACCTAGCTTTGGCAATTGTGAAGTATTCCCAGCCATAACTGAAGACCTACCCCCAGCCAGTAGAGCTTGTGCTCTCAGGGGAAATTCAGAAGATGCTTGCCTTCCTGGAAGTCTGCACACAAAGTTTGTCAGATTCCAGATACTGCAACCCAGATACACAGTGTCTTCACTGACTTCACTCTTCAGGAACATTGTCACCACTACGTATTGTTCAGGAGACTAATTTTCTACACATTTATACCACGTACCATCCCACTAAATCTGCACAAAGTCTGGGGCAAAGGTTTCACGCGCAGAAGTTGCTGTCATGGTAGTTCTTGTGTCTCTCTTTGGTGCTTTAGAAGACTTCAGTGCTGAATTGAGCCCCGATTAAAAAAAATGTAAATAAATGTTATTCACTATAAATAATGATTCAATGCTCCGTCTAATCATGTGCTCTTATGCAGTCATCATCTCTGAAAAGACAAGGAGCAAAGCCTGGAAAGCAAAGTCTTGCCTTCAGGCATTTTAAATATTCAATTTCTGAGTCAGTGTTCTTACTGGGCTGAAGAGACAAAAGAGGGAGTCCATTCAGAGCAAACACACACAATAATCTTTACTGTCCCGAACAGTATTGGTATATTAACCACACACTGGACTTAAAGACACATCATATGCACTTTCATGTATTGTGTTGTTCAGATGTGTGCAATTGCAGATCATATCTAAAAGAAGCTAGGCAGGCTTTCAGAGGCATGCCAAAGATTAAGAACATGCAACAAGCCAGCACATAAGCTCTCATCATAATCATTCTCTGTAACAGGATATATCCACTAAAAGAAAAAGACACAAAACAGAACCAGCACACCCCCTGTTTTTCCCCCAAATCTACCATTAAGCTCAAGCTTCAAAGTGAGCCTTATTTAAACCAAACAGACTTTTTAAGACTAAATATAGTGCTAATAAAATATTGGACTCAAATATTAGAAATTAAATACACATTTAGGGATATTTTTAAAGAAAAAATCAAGTGCAGCACAGGCAAAATCCAGTTATCAAAATCTAAAGTATTAATCCTTCAAACAGTTAAGGAACTATGTAATATTGCTCATATCAACATATTTACAACGTGTCTGTTTTATCATATGCTTAGAAACATGTTTGGGATCAGGAGCTGAAATATGTATATGCTATCATTAGAATGTTCCTAAAGACCATATTACATATATCAATATTCAGCATACATTTCAGCATTAGAAAATTCAACTGAGCTCTTAGTATTTGAAAATACTTTTCTTAAACATTTTAAACTTCAAAGTCATCACAGCATCCCAAGCAACATACTAAGATGCTGTGAAAGGGAGGTGTTTGGTAGCCACATCACTGCAGTACTTATCTATAAAAAAAATCAGCTTTACTGATGACTAATGTTTTACTATGAGCAATCTGCAGGCAGGGAAGACTCTGAGCCAACAAGAAAAACAACAGAGAAAAGGAAATAGTCTGAAAGTGCAGAAAGAACCACTCTTCTTTCCAAGCAGGAATGCTCACGAAGAGTTGCCAGCAAGTATTGACAGTCCAGCAGCTAGGAAAGCCAGAGCATGACAAAATGTTATTCTTTCCACCCAGTGCCAGAGAAAACAGGTACAGCCTTCCCTGCTTTGCTAAGTCCCACATTCTCCCGTTCTGGCAACCAGCAAGCAAGGACCTGATTAAATAGCATCTCTTTTGCAATAGCTGCTAGCATGGTCCAATTTGGGCAGGGTGGATAAAGAGAGGAGGAGCAGGGTGTCACAAACAACTTTAAAAAGACCACATAAAACCTGAGCAATCCCCTCCACCAAAATGAAAAAGGAGCAGAGGCAACAAACCCAGAAATCACCTTCACACGGATGGCAATGAGTGGCAGGAGAAGATTTGCTCCACTGAATCTGATCTGCACTTAGAGGTGCCAGTGGAAGGTGTAGCAGCCTCTGTCTCCCACTGGATTATTCAGTCATCTTCAAAGATCTTCCTTAGCTGGTTCAAAGCCCAGGGGACACTGTCATGTGTGGAGGCGTTTCCCCAAGGGGAGAGGCAAGAGCACGGTGGAGACCCTGCACTGTGCCTGCTCTCCCTGGTGCCCTGGGCAAACCTGCAGCCCCTGGACGTCAGAGTGTCTCAGAGCTCCACCCAGGTGCTAAGCCAGGACTGAAACACCTCAAACTAATGACATGGCAGCGCCGAGAAACCGTGTGGCAGCAGCAGCTTTAGCGGCCGCCTCAAAATGAGCTGGGCTGACCCCTCCAACACCAACCTCAGGAGGGAAAGGTCCTCTTCTGTGTGTCTTCACCTACTTTTTTTTCCATTATTCTACTAAAGCATGCAAGGCTCCTTTCAGATTACTGCATTTCTTCGTATTTTGGCTGACAGTTTAGATGATACCCAGAGCAGGAGCCATCCTACAGCTGTGCTGTGTGGAGAGGGGCAGAGACACACCACAACACCACAATCCAAACTTCAACCCTGAAATAATTTCATAGGAAAATGTGCTGAATGAGACTATGAAAGACAAATCAGAAATTATAATTGCAAATTACAATTAGAACAATGATCGTATTTCCTGGAAAAGGGTATTCTTTAATTCCCTTTTTGATTTTACCAGAGCCACCAGATCCCCTGTATGAACTCCTGTTGTTACAAAGCATAGAAATTCATTCAATTATCTTCACATCATCTGGAAAACAACATGACCGTCTTGTAACTCTGGGCTTTGTCAGGTAAACCAATTTGGTATCATAGCATCTATTTAACATATTATGACACAATAGTTTGTAACTTTGGTTTCACTTTCTTTGTTCTGTCCCATGATGAAACACTGGGTAAGTATGTATATGTCAGCATGGCACTTTGCTTCTAAAAGCTGATTAAAAATGCATTCTTTAAAAAGGAAATATATAGAAGTTACTTTGGAGGCCTAGATTTTCGCTTCTTTCATTTTTTTTGACATCTGTTTGCTGAGCGCATATAATTTCTCCCTTGAATTATTTAAATGTCCCAGTGCTTTTTTCATAAAAGGAAAACTGAACCCAGATGCCCAGCCTCAAGATGGAAAACCTTAAAAATACAATAAAGTAGAGTAAGTAAAAAATTGGAATTTTCATCCACTGGGAAAACCTAGAATTTTAAAGAGACATATTGACTGGAATATTATATTTAAATTCCTGTGAAAGTTCCGGAGAACTATACTAAGAAATCCCCCAATATTTTACCTTCTTATGCCTTTTTCCCTAACTTCAGCTTTAAAAATCTGAAGAGTTTGGGTGTCTGATACTGTTCTTGCAGCTGAGGCTGATGACCACACATCCTCATCCTGCCCGTCCCCGCCCCGATGTAAAAAGCCCAACCTGCATTGCAGGAGCCAAGCCTGAAAAGGAGATGTTGCCCCTTGAGAGGAACAATGTCCTACAGGAATTTCCACTACGGGCTTTCCCACAAGGAATAGCTAATTCATGGACTCTCTATTCCCCACGGACAAAGCAAACAGATGGAAATTTTGCCCTGCTTCCACAGAAAGCCTAGAAGTGCAAACCATAACAGGAATCCATTAAGGAGAGAAGCAGAATTAAATGGGATTTATTAAAACCATAACCTGCCAAGAGATATTTCGGATTATTTTGAATAGATTTGATACACCAGGTAATAGTATTTTTCAAAGAAAAAATTAAGCTGTTGTTTAACCCATCTCAGCTACTCACTCCTGGGGTTTCCAGCCTTGCAGTTCTCCTGGGGATAGGCAGGTTGCTCACAACTTCCCTTCATGCAATGGAACACCGTATTTTTACATTTGCATTTTGAAACTGCTAATCTTTAGTTAGAAATTAATTGTACTTAGGAAAAAATGAAAAGAGGATGCAAGCAAGCTTTCTGGACTGTCATATGAGAGGGATAAATATAAAGCAGAGCAGTTTCCAAAGCAGAAGTACAACACTTGGAGAGGAAGAGGGGAGAAAATGCTGAAAATAAGGTTGCTCAGATAAATTATGTTGCACTTCATAATTTTAAGATGGATAAAGATGTGTGAGATTTAGTTTCTGCCTCATTATCCATGTGGCCACAGCTCATTAGGGCACCAGCTCACCCCACAGGCCTTAACCTTGGGGCAGCAGGAACTTGCAGGAGTGGAAACTCCTTCCCTCAGACCTCAACTTGGGAGTGTAGGACAACAAACAGGGGACTTCAGCTTGGTCACAACCCAAAACAGCTCCAGTACACTCAGGCAAAACCACAGAAATGCACTTTAATGAAGATCAAGCGAGTGGTCAGCAGTTTGCCTGTGCTGCAGACACCTCAGGAGTGTGAGCTGTGATGCTAATCTTTACATTTAAGGCAGTAAAGGCTTTGTTTGGCAGAGATTTTTTTAACAGAGCAGACAGAAATCCAGCCAGGCTCCCCTTTTCAACTGGTATGCAGTGAATCAGGACCAGGACCATGCCCTTGGAGAAGGCTTTTGCTTTCTTCCTCTAGCAAAGAAGACCCAGTCTCTCTCTCTCTCTCTCGCTCTCGCTCTCTCTCTCTCTCTCTCACACAAACACACACACCCACACCCACACCAGACACTTCTTTCCATACAACTTCTCCCTCCTCTGCCCTATTCCACCATCTCCTCCTACCATCATTGCTTTGGGATGCTGCTATCAAAACCTACCCTGCTCCACTTTTCGTGACTGGACAGCCTCACCAGTCTGAACCACAGCAGTGGTTTAGGAGGCTGGAGGCAGGATTTTCGAGCCCCTCAAAGAGCATTTAGAAACCCAACTCTTCATGCTAAAAGCAATGGTTTCTAAAACCATAAGCAGCCTCAGCAAACTTCAGACTTACTTTGAGAGTCACTAGAGTAGAAGCAAACCTCATCTGGCACCAAGAAGCAATTTTTTTGTGTTTTGGAAGCTACACAAAGCATTTATTGTCATGAGAGTGGTGAGAAAGTAGAAATTCAAAATCTGACAATCCCATCTAAAGAAAAAGTTCAGAGCCCAAGCCAATCATCACGGCTGAGCAAGCTCCTATCTTTGTGTTTGGGAATGCACAATGTCCTCATATGCTCTCTCATCCCAAGGACTCAGAGGGTAGCTGCTCTGGGGCAGGACCCCTTGCTCTGCCCCAGGAATCAGCCAGGCTGGAGACCCGGCCACAGAGGCATTAGTGCTTGTGAAAGGGAAGGTGTAGGACCATGCCCTGGCAGTGAGCAGGGCAGCAGCCCCACAATAGTCTGGTTTTGACCTCCTGTTGAGTGTCAGAGGCAATCACTGAGCCCCAGTCACCACAGGTCTGCTGACCTGTATCAATTGTTACCCAGTGCAAACTCCACCGTGTGCCTGAGCCTGAATTTCCCTCCAAACACAATATAATGGCTCACTCTCAAGTCACCTCTAACTTTTATTGCCTGCTATGAACTAGGTTTCATGCATGCAGTGCTGTGAACTGTCTCTTGAGGATATTAGGTTTCAAGGTCTCATTAATCAGCTTTCCATTTGAATAATGAGTTTAAAAAAACTTTAATTTTACTTACGTATATAGCACTTGTTGAACAAGAGTGACTCAACAGTGCAAGGAAATATCTCATTTGCAGTTCTGTGCAAATATGTACAACTAGGTGCTGAAGAATATGAGACCTCAAAAGTCATCTCTGTCCTGGACATAAGAGATATCTTGGGCAGTAATAAATAGAAAAATCTTCCTGAAGCACCAAATAGAGAGCTTTGGTTCACACTCCAGTGAACTATAAAGCCAAAGAATAAATGCTGTTTTAACATCACAGAAAAGAGTTACTTTTTGAAGCTTATGACCTGCTTAGGGTCAGGGCATTCCAGTGCAGCTGTAAATGTGTTATCACGATTACTACATGTCTTCTTGGACTTACATTCAGCAGAAAAATATAAAATTAATCTCAGGACCTGCCAGCTTTAGACTACCCATTCTCTGAAGAGCCCTTAGGCAGAGAACTTGCTGCTAAGAAACCCAAAGGTCTGGAAAAAAATCAAAGCGACTTTTTGCAGCCATGGGGATCTGGATCTTATTCTGCTCTGGTTGTACATAATTTTTTAATGTCAAATATTCTTTGCATTAACACGCTTTTCTGTCTTGGGCAAGGACAAAGGAAGGTAAGAAGGTTCTGCTTTCTTGATTTTAACCTAGTATAACCATCTTCAAAGGCTGACTGCCCTTTTTGTGTCACAGAAAGCACACTAACCTAGTTTGGAAAGTACCTCAATGGGCTTCTGCTCAACCTCCCAGCTCGAAATAGTGCTGGACAGAGATGGCACATCCCTGCAGATTCCTGCAAAACAATCTCCACTGGTGTGGATTCCCCAGCCTCTCTGGCTAAATGACCCCAATCCTCAGAATTTTCTTCTCTTATGTCTGAATTATCCCTCCTTTTGCTGCAAGCCTATGTCCATGGACCATTTTCCATCTGGTATTAGAAGGGGAGGGGGCATGAAAACTTGTGTCTTTCTCATCTTTAAAATTCTTGGAAAATCACAGGCGCAGAGCAAAGGAGAGAGAGGACCAAACGATACAGACTGAGCAGAATTTCTGTGTTAGTTTTATTCTCACATTAGACAAATTTGTCATTTTTATTTTATTCTAAATGCTAATGTGTGGCAACACCAGCTGCCAATTTAGAGAGACATACTTGGCATGCCAAGATTTATGTCAAAAAGCTTTGCATCCCTTACTTAATTCTCCTGATAGTCACCAACCCTTCCAGAAAGACAGATTTACTTGGCACTCTAAAAAACACTTACTTGATGAATGATGCTACCTCAAATCATGAGACTCCCAAACTCAAAGCTCTTTGTCTAATGAAAACTATTACTGCTTTTTAATAAGTTCTTCAGCATTTAAAAATAGCACTCCTAATTTCCTGCTCCACCGAGCACCACCTTGACTTCAAGTCAAATTATTCACAACCTCTTCTCCACCAGCCCTGGGGGATACAAGTCTTGCATTTTGGGGCTAAGTACTCCTCTCAACAGCTGTGAGAAGCTCTCTGAAGCAGGAAAGAGCAACTCACTCCTAACAGTATCAGACATCAAAGCTAAGCCATCCTTTTTTCCCTGCTATTTTAATCCAAATGTTGTAGACGAGCAAGCAGCAACACTAGCAGGATTTCTTCGATGCAACTTATACTCAACTAAATTATATTATGGGAGAGCAATAGCCCATGAAAGAGATAACATTACCACGCAAGCAAGCTTTAGCAGTTTTAGCTTGCTCTAGTTCTCACCAGGCACATTTCTCACACGAAAACACCAGAGGCATAATACTCACAACATAAACCCCAACAGAAGTGTGTTACTGTGCCACAGTGTCACAAACCTCAGAACTGATATTTAAAGCATCTCTTTCATCCACAAAACCAGTATGTGGGTGCTGCATAGGGCCCTCCAGAGAACAGCAGATCTCCTTGCACAGGTGTCATCCCAAGATACAGGCATGCAAGGCTCCAGAAACTCACAGAGCCTTCACACGGATGGAAACATCGCCTTTCACCCCAGCATGAGCAGCACCGGGACCAGAGAGCACAAACATCACCAAAAACAATTATCTCTATATTCCATTGTCTTGCCCTTCTTCAGAAATTGTCACCAAATACTTCTTCCACTGCTTCCTGAACTTTGTGAGACCTCCAAACCCACTAAATTTCTTTACATGTTTTTGTAAATCACTTTTGAGTTACTTCGTTTTTTCATGCTGCCAGTACAAGCATTTCAGATATTCTTACAGGCAAAGGAGTCCCTTAAAATCAGGTCCCTTCCCAAACTGGCTGACTTCCTGGAAAACTGACATTCCTCAAATATTTTTACAAATTTCCCTGTTAATTGCTTCATTAGAACATCCTTCTGTGATTACATTTTTATCTGTAAGACATAAAAAGAAACAGTGCACCCTAGTGTGACCTACTTTTCAATAAAACGAGAAAAAATGTTTTGAACAAACATGGGAGATAAATTCTGCACAATATCTGCCTTTTTAAGTTCAAATGGAATTTTTATAAGGACTTGAAGGACTTTTTCTGAAAAAATGCTGGAGCTGAGGGCTTGGTCAAATGGTCAATCAGAACTTCCCAGCTTTCTCCTAATGGTCACCTTTTTTTTGATTCTGCAACCTATGCAATAGGAGAAAAAACAGTCAAATACAAGCTGTCTGCATTTTCTGAGCCAGTTATCCTACAGCTCTGATAAGACTTTGTGCCCTGACACTCTGGATCTGTGAAAAAAATACCAGCAAGTACTTTCTCTGCAAAATTTTATTTGGGCTATTGACCCATTAAGTTCATGCAAACTGCTTTTTCCTGAGCATGCAAGTTGCTCATCTTGAGTGGAAAAAAAGTCAAATCCAAAGCCAACTCCTGGTTTTCCATGTGGATAAAACTCTAGCTGGCTCCAGGAGAACTACTTGTAAAGGTTGTAATGCAAAGCCAAAACAATATCCAGAAGACTCTGCTAGAAGAAGGCACGTGAATACAGTGAGAACACGTACTCATAAAACATGAAAATGTTCCTTTGCAATATATAATGCTTGACCTTCAAAATACATTAAAAAGTCCATTAGAAGCTTTTAATAAAAATAATTTTAAATTATTCTATTACATTGAACCGTAGTGTTTGTCCAAATCTCCGAGCAAACTCAATTGCAGCTTCTCCTTAATTTTTCCCTTTTCAAACAGAGGCAACCTTTATTCCATATGTGACTTTCCTGTGCTAAGAACACAAGTTTTATAGAAACTCATTTCAAGCATGACATGAGTTTCTCTAAAAGAAACAAGGCACAAGGATGCCATGCATAACACACGGCATCTCTTGCCTTCAGTCTCTGTGTTACAAACCTTCTTGGAGGACTACTTATGCTATAAACAGTCTTGCTGGACACAGATGGCTGGAAAAAACAAAATAAAAGCCTGTTGATATTTTCCTTCAGATTTTTTTGACACTGTGTTTAAGTGTATATATGCATTCACATATACACAGAGAAACCAGACACAGGACAACTTATTCCTCTATATAAAAACTATTAGAAGAGCTAACACTTCCAAAATAAGGCTAAAATTGTGAGTTCAGGGCAATTTTTTTTCACGAGGCTTCTTGGGAAATGACCTGTGATACTAATAATAGGTATATTAATTCCTTAAGTAAACATCATGCCCTCTATCTTTTCATGCTACCACTGCCTTGGCCTTATTATATATGCAGCAGGATCTGGACTTCGGCCATAGAGCATTTTTGTACTGCCTTTAACCAGAACTTTCTGAAATCAATAGCATCCATACGCTCCAGTGCACCCAGCTTGTTTCTCCAGGGAGAGGAAAGAGGTCCAGTTTAATACACACTTAATTCAATTAAGAGCTACACAGCGATAGCCTTTAGTAAATTTTAACCTCCTCTCCACACATCGCTTACTAACCCACCATTAATTAAGCGCAGTTATTAAACTAGCGTGTTTATAATTACTCATTTTCAATGAATGAACAAAAGCTATTTATGGGGCCCAACCAAACGGCGCCTGCTCATTCTCGGCGCGGGGCTGAGCGCGGATGCCCGGAGCCAGCTGGCATTTCGACAGCACAAACAGCAGTCCACAGACACACAGAGGCAGGTCGGCACAAATGCCTTCTGCCCAGAAGGAAACGCTGCACTGGAATGCTTTAAATTCCTGCTTTGAACATTTGCTGCTGAAAAACACGCCACTGCCAGGTGCCTGCATACCCAGGGGACCCACTAAACCCAGCACAGCCCCTCTGCAGGTCCAACAGGTTCTGATCCATTGTCTTTATGAGTGCCTTTGAATCAGCTTGGCACAAAGTGCCATTAGATACTAGGAAATATCAAATACTAGTGTTACCACCACCTTCAAACATGTGTCTCTCATCGAACAAACCTCTGGAAAGAATCCACTCTGGGTGGAAAGGCGTGCCCATGGATGGTTGACTGACAGCTCCTCTGTGCAGCCAGTGGCATAATGCCATGGACCACAAGCCTGCAGAAGTGCACAGGGATACAGGATGTGCAGCCCACACCTTCCCACTAAATCAGCACCCTCAGGTAAAAAGATTAAGATTCTTGAGATGAGGCAGCGTAGGATTGACACTGCATGGGGTCTAAGGCAGCTGCAACGCCCAGATTACCCACAGGCCTTTCATCATGCATTATCAAATTCAAACGAAGTGATGGCAAAGGTAGAGAAACACAGGATTTCTAACTTACACCACTAATCCAGAAATTTGTAGCAAATGCATGAAAACTCAAGCACAGATCTGCATTTTTAAAAAGGTGGAAAAAAGGCGTTCTGCGTGTCTTTACAAAAATAAAATGCTAAATGTTTGTGCATGTGGTTTTTCATTCATGTGTAAATAAGTGTATGACCCAACCCTCCTACATTGTTCTATCTGAGAATGTTTTCAGTGTAAGTGGAGCAACAGGAAACTTAGTTTAGACTTAGCTCACAAAATCAGCAAGAAAATTGACAGTCTTTCACCTAGAAATATAGCATCTCAAGAGGCAATATGACACATTTGTTACACTGGTTTCAAACCACTCACAGGGAAGGGATTATACCCTGGCCACCCTCCTTTTGGATAGTTTCCATTAGTATTTTCTATTTCATATCAGATACCTGTGATGTTTGGCACACATAGCTCTACAAGGCAGTGAGGGCAAGACCTGGAATGCAGCTCCCTGGGGCACCCAACACTGAGGCACAGTACAGAAGAGACCCTTCAATACTGAAAGAACCATCACAATTCTGCCTGCTTGGGTGATGGTGTCCTCAAACTGGGAGAAGTACTAAGATCTCACAGAAATTTACCACCTTAACATCTTTTACAGTTGGAACACATTAACCATTACTTTTGTCCTGTACATGCCTAGTTAATATGGTAAAAGCAACTTGTCCTGGCCATGGCACTCCCAGCCCAGAGAGCCAAACGTGTCCTGGGCTGCATCCGGAGCCCCGTGGGCAGCAGGGCAGGGAGGGGATTCTGCCCCTCTGCTCTGCTCTGCTGAGACCCACCTGGAGCACTGCATCCAGAGCTGGGGTCCCTGCACAGGAGGGACAGGGACCTGCTGGAGTGAGCCCAGAGGAGAGACACAAAGATGATCAGAGGGATGGAGGATCTCTGCTGTGAGGACAGGCTGAGGGAGATAGGGCTGTTCAGCCTGGAGAAGAGAAGACTCCAAGACGACCTAATTGTGGCTTGTCAGTAAAGTAGGACGTGTAAAATGATGGGGACAGACTTTTTAGTAGGGCCTGTTGTAACAGGACAAGTGGTAGAGATTTTAAACTAAATGAGTGTAGATTCAGACCAGATGTAAGAAATAAATTTTTTATGGTGACAGTGGCACAGGTTGCCCAGAAAAGTGGTAGATGTCACATCCCTGGAAACATTCAAAGTCAGACTGGGGCTGTGAGCAACCTGCTCCAGTGGAAGGTGACCCTGCCCACGGCAGGTGAGTTGGAATGAAATTCCCCTTGGAGAACCCAGCCTATCTTACAATTATATGATTTGCCAAAAACCAGCAGAAAGGCTGCTACATAGAACAGGACCATGATGTCTTTAGACCCCATCCTTCAGTCTCTGGTTCAACAAATGTGTATGGTCCAAAAGATACGTTAGATAAGAAGCACAAAAACTTTCCTCTTAATCCTTATTTTAAAATTATTATGAAATCCTCCTGTTATTTTACTTCATGGTCAAAAAGAAGCAGCATTCTGCTTTGCCAGCAGCATTAAAAAGCTTTCACACCTGTTCCCAGCAGCGTTGCTGTACAGCCCCTGTTCACTGAACACATTTGCAACTCAGGAGCAATTACTCCTGGAGCATATTGCAGTTTAGCCTGCTCATTTGTCTTCTAACAATTATTCTGCTTTCCAAAGAACAAACTCCTCCCCTCACATGAGCAGATGGGGAAATGTCATCTCTCGTTCTTAGAGAAGCTTTGACCAATATTCTGACTTGGGCATTAAATAGAGCAGAAGTCTGTAGAGCTACCTTTGCTTTATGGCATAAATTTTTTTATGCATGAGCTCTGCTGTCAACAATGTCAGCAGGAATATGCATGATGTTACATGCAGTGTTTGTCAGCTGGTCGCTTACTATGCAACAAGGGCCCGGGAGCAGTAGAGAGTGGAAAATCAGAGCCCTCTTCATTTAAATTTATAATCTGCAAGATCAGGACAATGAGGGGAAATACCAGAAACTGGCCCAAGCACTAAGATTTAGACCAAGATTCAAGATGATGAAGGTGCAGGAGTGCTCAGGAGCAGCGGTGATGGCTCAGCTTGTGAAAAAATGCAAGAGGCAGAGAGGCACACAGCTGCAACAGCTGGGGGAGTACAACAACACTGAAAACCAGGAGGCAGCAGGGCCTGCCCCTGGACCAGCAAAGCAAAAATCAGCTGAGTGACAAGGAGCACAGGGAAAGGGGCAGCCCAGGAGGCGTCCCTGCTCAGCTGGGCCACAAGAATACAAGTGGCAGTGGTGGGGACTCGTTCTTGGGGACAGCTAAGAGGGGTGTCCCCCCACTCCGAGGCAGGGTGTGAGGGATGCACTTGGCACCATTCATAGCATCACTGGAGACGACAGTGACAACGAGAGGACACAATAACACTCTATTGTGGCCAACAGCTGGCAAGGGCCACTACACTCAGAGGAGGCAAATCAGTTTGCATTATAATCTCCTGGGTTTGCATGCTTGAATCATATCATATTTGGTTTCCAGAAAAAGATCTGTCACTGTATTTTTAATTTTTTTTTTCTTTTTTTGAGGAGAAGGAGGAAAAATCAATTTTCATTAAAAACTGCTGACTTTTGCACTAGTGAAGATGAGTGAGAAAAGTATGATTGCCAAAATAAAGAAGAAATGTAACTTGTCACTGAACAAATTTCCCTTGAAACCTAGAATAGGCATTTTTCTCCTGAGGGAAGCAAGTCAGTGACAATGGGGAAGGAAGAGGCAAGTAGCTATGGGTGAGGTGAGCTGCACATAGCACAAAAAAATCTCCAAAGCAGTATGTAACAGTGAAAACAAGCAGAAGATTTCTCTGTGCTCACCACCAGGATGTGCCCAGCACCTCCAGTATTAAGCTGCTCTTTACAACTAAGCTACCAACACTGCTTAAGATTGTGTCTAGTAGTAGCTGGAAAGAGAGTGGAGCAGCCACATTTAGCTCCAATAAACTGCTTATCTGCAGTTTTTCCCCTTCCTAACTAAAGATGTATGTTATAAACTCCATGTATCAGAAAGCAAACTGTGGCATGCAGGCCACTGTTGTTACCTATGAATTTTGCCATCCCATTTACAGGCTGGAGGGGTTTATTTGATTTTTACATCAAGCATCAAGAAGGAGGGTAAAACAAACAGCACAAAGCAGTTAGTCAGCCAAGTTTCAGTGCCTCTGATGGGACCCAAGCAGACATCTCAGTGATGTGCTTTGGCTCTCAAACCAGACTACTGGGAGCAAAACAGAATTGATAAAACACTGAGTAATTATGCATAACAATGGCTGAAGGATGCAGTTGCAGATGCAGCTGCTAACACATCTTTAAACTGTTCTCTTGTTGGCAAAATGAGTGCTTAGAAAAAATAAAAATTACTGCAAGTACCAGGAAGATTGTGCTGCACACACTTGCTTGTCTCCAGAGCCTTAAACAAAGCCTTAAGTGTTGTATGGTTGAAGACACTTCTTGGGTACATTTTGTTTCTCTTTTGAGTTGTTCTTATAGCATAATTGTTCTCCTTTGCATACTCTGAGTCAATGTGAGGTTATGCTCCACCTTTCTTGAAGAGCTATCAGAATGCTGGTTGGAATCTTGCCCTCTTTTTGAGCTGTTCTGAACTGAGTGTTTACATGTGCAACTATTTCTTCCCTCGCTTCCAGACCTTCATTCAGGGAGCTGCTAGTTCCCCTCTTAACCAAAGAGCATTTATGTCCCCAGTTATGCCTGTACTAGACTTGCATATCTGAAATCCTGTCTTTTCCTTCAAAGTCAGGAAAGCTTTTTGGCTTTTTTCAGTAGCATACTGAGTATCTCTCCTGGTGCAAAGGAGGGGACAGATCTGTGCAGCCTGGGGAGCACATGAGTGTGCCAGCAGCCCACAGGGCTGGGCTGCACCTGAAATGCCAACGGGATCCAGGCATGCCACCAAAATTCTTGTAGCAGACAGAACAAGAGTCTGTTCAGGGAGAGTACAACTACTCTCACCCCCGAAGAATCTGAAGCACAGAAAATATTCCTCTATCAGGCAAGAAGAGGAGACTCTGTGGGGAGGTTAGTGAGACAGACACAGACTTAATTTGAGAAGTTAAGCCATTTTATTCATGGAACTGCTCTGCAGCACTCGCAGTATTGACATGAGCAGAATGTAATTGCCAGGATTGTTTTCTGCTGAGTTCTCACTTTCCAAAAAGTCATTACCCAATCAGTATGGAAAGTCATTAGCTAATCCTCTTAGGATCAGACTGTTAACAGAATTTGGTGGGCTGCCTGGACACTAGCCGAAAATATTATATATCAACACACAAACGAAGGAAACATCTTAAGGATTATTCAGCTGCACTTGGCAGAGCCCCTGCTCAAAGGCTGGGTGCTTTTCTGTGCCAACTTCAATCCAACCAATTTCCCAACTCAGTCCTGAGAGAATTTCTGACCTCTCCTACATTGTGCCAGTCTGTACTCCTCATAGTCACTGCTGCACTTCCAACAGCATGTTCCTTGTGCCACCAAGAAGAACTGCAGAGGTGGCTCTGCACTGGTGGAGAAGATGACCATCAGTGGGCAATCCACTGTGTTACAAGATAAACCAGCCATGTGAAAAACCTAGATTAACTAATGCAAAACCACAGGCTAAAGAAAAAAACAACCTAAGGATTAAAGATTAGAGTGTAGGGAATTGGCTGAGGCACAGGGAAGATATAGCAGGCAAGAGATATCAAGGATATCTGGATTTAGCAAAATCAGGGAAACTGGGGAAAGAGAAAATTGCAATTTGAGATGAGGATTTGCAAGGATTACTTCTTAAGAAAACAAATTCCAGGCAGAGTTCTGTGGTTTGGTGGTAGACTATTGCTGGCCAGAGTGAAGGCAGCTGGGTACCAGCTTGGCTAAACAACTTTTCTAGAAGTAATGATTTAGTTAAGGCACATGTTGTCTCTAAAATGCACAGCAGCTCTGGGTTTTTTTTACCAGTTATTTCTCCATTAAAAATGTGTCTTCTGATGAGAGACAGCTCGTGCTGAGCAAAAACTGGTGGTTACCATGGGAGAGAAAATAAAATTCATTTCCCAGTAGGTCTGCAAGTTCCAAGTACTTCCCTAAATGAGCTGCATGCATGCAAAACATCTCCTATGGGATCCTGACACAGAGGAAGGTGCACTGCTGCACGGGCAGGAATATGATGGTGGTTTGATGACCATCTGCACCTGGTAGCATACATAATATGATAGTGATGGAGGTAGAGGTAGAAGAAAAAAAAGCCACCCTGATTTATAAAGTAGAATTTCACATTTCTAAAGAGATGGCAATGCAAAGCTAAGCAGAAGCACCAAGTGCCACTTTAGTAAATATTGTGGGGTTTTTGGTTTTACTATTCCGACTTCAGCCCTTACAGATAACAGAAGCCTTCACCCAAAACTGTGAGCACCAGAGCTGTTATGAAGCTTCCTCTGCACACCCTGTGGGCAGCAGAAATCCTAGCATACAAAGCACTTTGTCTCAGATGCAGATATCTTATTCTCTGCATGTAAGTCATTATACCAGCTGTGTTGCTCTCACAGACACTTGTGTCAAGCCCAGGCAGTGCCTACCAACCTTCTTCAACAACATACTTATTGTCTGCAACAAAGCATTTAAAATGTTTTGCAGAAAAGTGATTGAAAAAAGAAAAATAAAATCCCCGGCCTTCTGCAGATGCACATCCTTAGGTTAGGCTTTGCTTTGTTATAATCAAAACACTACAACCTGCCTTAGCTGGAGAAGCAGATCCAGCCTGCACACTTTTGTGATGGCCAGACACAGAAACTTTGCTCTTCCTGGCATGGCTGCTCAGTGTTTCCAGGCTGTTGACACAGGCACCCACGAGGGACTGGCACATCCTTCCATGCCAGTGCCCAGCTCTCTCCATGGGGAGCAGCAGCAGCAGCCCAGGCAGGCAGATGCTCACACTGTATTTTTCATAGTAGCCCAAACTCTGGAGTGTGCAGCCTGGGAAACTGACCAGAAGGCCAGGCCAGGCAGCCATGGAGCTGGCTGCAGCCTGGCATCACACTGGCAATTAACTTTGGCTGTCTGTAATCTGAGGAGAGGACACGCCACGCCACATCACTTGGCACAAAAATCCCTCCAAGTGATACCAACTGTGCTTTTTATAAACTAAGTACCAGTTTCTGCTGCAATGCTTCTCCCAAGAAACAAAAGCAGAGTGCAAAAGAATGACTGGAACACACTGATTTTTACATACTGAGAATTGGGACAGCTAAGTCACAATATTTTGCTGAAGTGAAATATTAATTGCAGGTCTGTGGCAATACCTCCTTTCTTTGTGGGAAATATTAGTGATATCATCTGTATCCATGGTATGGAAACTCTGATCTGTTGAATAAATTTGGAACTATAATTTACTTAGTGTTTTCTTCCCCCCTGTTTTTTCATTGCTTTAAGGAGAAAACCCTCCCACACAGTCAAATATTAAACTGCAAGAAAATAGTCTGAAGTCATTCAAATCCACAAAGCAACTCCAGCTCTGTTTGCCCCCACATTTACAAAATTGCCCTGTGGTATTCTGGAAGATGCACAATTTTTGCAGCATGGTTTTGAGGTTAGAAGGAAGAAAAGATGCCCACAATTCCCTAAATTTTTCCATCCTATATTTTGAAAGGAAGAAAGAAGCATTAAATTGCTGCTGTATAAAAAGGAACTTTAATATTTTGAGTTTTAAAAAGACCTTTTTTTGCTTACATGTACTCATATCTGGTAAAGCCATCTTTATAAAGAGGTTTAAAAAGAAACTTCTTAGAAATAAAGATAGCCATGACAGATTATAACCAGCATTTTTCCATTATTCATCTCCACTGCGTACAGTAAGAAAGATTCCCAGACAACCCTAGTAGGTGACCAAGAGAAATAGTCCAGATTTTGGATATTTTACTGCAGGGGCGGATGTCCCTCTGTGGAAAAGCTCAAAGAAAAGAATGTATGTATACTCAGAAAAAGAGGTCTGTATACTCAGAAAGAGAGGTCTTCAAAACTATAAGGCTGCAAAAAGGACAGCAGTGAATTGTAATATATATCCATTGAGAGTAAACCAAAAATTAATCAGCTTAATTGCAAACAAGGAATATCTAGGCTGCACATTAGAAAAAAACTGCAAGGACAGGGCAGTGAAACAATCAAGTAGAAGATGATTTTGCCTTAGCTTTTTTGAAGAATAGGCTAAATAAGCTAGGACCCATCCATCAGGAATGGCCTAAGCAAATTGCTCTGTTCTAGGACAGGCAGCAGGATTCCACAACTCCCAGTATCCCTCTGGACCTACATTTTGTTGACTTTCTGCTCCATACATCTCCTTAGAACAAAAATAGAAGCCCATGAGAAGACAGACACAAATCCCTACAATGACTGAGAGCACTGCCACAGAATGGTGTGCTCTCTCTAAGAGCACAGACATTTTTTTTCTATACTGACCCCAAAGCACAGTGCAGGAAGACAGATATTCGTGGAATTGTAGTCAATACCCATCTAACAGCAGCTAGGCATGGGTAAAACAAACATCAGTGGAAGAAAAGTTTCAGCTCTGATTTCAAGAGCAAAGCAGACACTTTCAATCACCAAGCAAAACAGGGATCGTGTCATTGAGCCAGAGACAACCATTCCCAAAGTACCATCAGAAAGAAAATCCATGAGTGAAACAGGACAGCCAGCTCCACCAGTGCTGACGAGTGCCATTACCTTGGTTACAGACTCACAGGAAATTCAAATAATTTGCAGTAGCAGGGCACTGGAGATGATGAGTCAGAGATGTGTCTGGTCACGGAGCTTCAAATCAAGACGGAAGATCCTCTGGCTTCCTACTGAGCTCCAGATGCACAAGAGCACCAGTTCAGTGTCCACAGGCAGCACAAATGTTTGGGATCCCTCTAAGCTTCTGCAGTTTGTACAGCAGCAGATCTCACCAGAAGGGTGAGTATTTTCAAAGATATTCCCCTGTGGCAGAGGAGAACATCTGGCACCCCCTTACAAAGTGTTCCCTACCACCCACACATGGGCTGGACACCACATTGTGCTGTCAAAAACCTCAATCTGTTTTTAACAACTAAGGAAAAACATTTCCGGCAAAACGAAACTTAAACTAAATGCTCCTTTGCCAAGTGATGCCGCCTCCTTTCTGGTTACATTTATACATTTACGGGGGGGGAGGGGGGGTGGAAACGCACTAGCTAGAAAAACGAATCAGTAAATAAGTGTCCACTCTGCACCTCTCTCCCCGCACCCCCCCAAAAAAAACCTCTCAAATGAATCTCTAAGTTCTACCTTGTCTTGGTTCCTAGTTGATCTAAAACGTACAAGGCTCCCATGTGAAAATGCAGCAAGGAAGCAGGAGAGCAGGACAGCCTGCCTCCCACCCCTGGGATACACATAGGCACAAGGAGGCAGCCGCAGAGGATTTTCAGCCAAACCCCAGGGAAACCAGCTGTGAGCAGCTCTTCCCCAGAGAACCACGGAGCAGAAGCCAACAACTCTCAGTCACAGACAGATTTCGATTTTCAGGGCTGAGCTCAGTAAGCCAGTGTTTAAAACAGACTTACTCTTTTCTTGCATCTAATCCACAAAGAGGAAAGGAAAGGCAAAGTGCCTTCGAGGAGGTGCTGGTTCAGGTGTGCTGGCAACTGATGAGGTTTGTCAGGGCTCAGCAGTATTTGCTTTCTGCAGTCTTTTATTGCATCCCCGTCCTGTAATGTCTAAATGCTGCATCTAACACCACATACCCAAATGCACAGCATTATGCACTCCCAGGGTATAGATGGGGATATCTGTTGCTTGCTGCAGCTCCTTTGTGTGCCTTCCCCGGGCAGCATATTCCTGGAGTTTGAGGATGTGGAGCTGAACCATTCCACCCATCAAGTCCTACCCCCAACACCAACACCATCTTTGGCCCCAGTTCCTCTCCATCAAGCCTCTTCTTTCAGTTTCACAATTGGCACACACTCCCCACTAATATTTAAGAAAAATTATGATAAGCAATATGCATTTTATCCCTGATATTTGCCGAAAAATAGATGCAGGATTCTAGCATTCAAAATCATGCAGGCATCTTAATCCCAGTCCAGGGTTTCCAGGACCTTCCCTGGTCATGGGAGATCACACTGGTTTGGAGAGTTACTTGACATCCTGCCTTCCTATCCTACTTTTTCCAACTACCCGAAAAGAGTTTAATTAAGCCCTTCTAAAAGACATAAGAAGCACTTACTTACATAAGAAGCTTACAAATGAACAATCAAATTATTGGAGTTTTGGGCTTTATACTTAGATGACAATTGAAGATACATGGACAAGTGTGAAAGGGAAGAGCAGTGCACAACCTGCTGTTCATACAGATGCATGATAACACCAGGCACATGGTATTCCTGAATGCCAACCACCCCACCAAACAACAGGATGCAAGCATATTGTAACATCAACAACAGACAATATTGTAATTCCCTCTAAATTCGTGATTTCATGTACCTCAGACAGGAATCTCTGCATATCTGACTCCATAGATGCAACCTGATATTGCATATCTTCCTTGCATTAACTCCCTTTTATTGAAAGGATCTGATATTATTAATTTTTACATCCATTCAATTTCATATGCTTTTTTCCTGACAAATACTTCTAAGACAAAATAATTAAAAAATCACTGCAATTAGGCCTTTTGTGATGGCTTCCATTTAAAAAAATAATAGTCAAAGCCATGAAAGAGGGGCAGACATTAACTAATAAATGCATTCACAAAGTAAGCTCTGACCTTCTGACAAGACTTTGTCAGAAATACTCAATAGCCATAAGTTTGTGCTGAAAGCCCCCCCTAAGTCAGGTGGTAAATCAATTCCAGCTTTTCCTCTGTAACTCAGAAAAGTCTTTGGTACTTCCAGAAATTACAAAATTTGAAGAGGGGGAAGGGCAGGCTGAGGCCACAAAGCACAGGAGTCTCACACCATATTTCCTTGGAGTTGTTATGGTGTCTATCATCATTTAGCTTAAAAGCCCTACACCACATAGGCCAACTCAACAATAATCATCATCATCATCAGTCCTTTTGTAGGAAAGCTGCTTGTCAAAGCAAAAGTAAATGGACAGTGGCTTGCTCATGGCTAGAAACAAGCCTTTTAAAGTCTAACAAGGGCCAACCCAGGACCACTCTTTAAGCTGAGGTTTTCCTGTGTTTTTTTGTTCAGCCTGATCAGCTGGTGGTGGCTCCTCCAGATGAGAATTTTGTTTAGATAAATTGAACATCACACTTCAGGACACAACATTTCAGCCATCAAGGCCCCACACAGGGACTGTACAATGGAGCAGAAACAAGGCAAGGTCTCCTAATGGCCCAAAGCCCCACGGTGACACCTTCCAGTGCTAGCAAACACTGACCAGGCACACAGAGACTTCAAAGAGGGAAGGGAATATTTATTTTTAAGTTGGGCAGAAAACAAGTTTCTCTTTTATTCATGTTACACACAAATATTCAGCTCCCCTCCATCTTACTTTCCCTTTCTATGTTTGCAACATTTCTGCAGATGCTGTCTCTGGTTAAAAACAACATACCTAATTGTCCTGTTGCATGCTCTGTTGGCTTTTAAAGCCAACAGTTCTTTGTATCAACGCAGAAAATAAAGTTCTTTAACCAGAGTTAAATAAATTACTTAAGAAATCATCCAGCTGAAATAGGTTTTCCACGATTACGATAAATTATAGATGTGATTTGTTGGCATATTAGTTACAGATGCTGTGTACAGTCTGCTGGCCAAAACATTCCAAGATCAAAGGAGAAGCTGAAAGTGGACAAGATTATTTATTATCTTGATGAATACCATGCTCAAGAAGTCGTCATCACAGCCGTGGGCTGTACAAGTACAGAACAAACAGATACTCTCCCCAAAAACTGAGTGCTGAAGCAGACATCATGAAACAGATCCAGGGACAAGTCAAGGATGAATTAATGCATCAACACCTCACTTTTTAATTTCACTGTATTAAAAAAGTATACTTAAATCTCTTTCACTTCATCATGCTGCCTCTGTCATCACGTAACCATTATGTAAGGAAGTATAATTAAAAATAAACTTTTCACTCCCCAGCAGGAGTTATGCAATAACTTTTAATTAACTAAGATCCTTCATGTTCAAGAGAACATTTAAGGAGTTTAAGTTATAATTCAATGCCCTTCTTCATAGATTCACATTCAAATCCTCTAACAGAAACTATCTGCGTTTTTCTTCTCATCTCTCCAGTACAAAGATGGTTTGTCAGGTTTTATTTGGTTTTATCTGCTTGCAAGATGCTGTCTCGGGGTCTTAAAAATTCTGGGACATATTTTGTGCAATCTGTCAGCAACTGTCTTCAGATGCAAGGCTAGAGGGAGTTGATGAGCTCTTTTCTTATCAGAATGAGTCACAAAAATGGATTATCCACTCTTAATCCTCCCTATACTGGTGAATTTCTTTATTTGTTTTGTACAATAAAAATAAAATAAAAGTTAAAATTGGCCTGATGAAACCATATAAGAACAGTCTTCTCTTTGAATGCTCTGGCAGAAGAGAATATCACCGTGCCATTTTAGAGAACACAGAGCTTCCAGCACCTATTCCATTCTTCTCCCTTCTTCCAGGACCCATTCTGGCACTAGGAATGGTTTTCCCCATTACTCTGGGTTTTTGTCATATCCCGTTTCCCCACATGACGTTCTGTAGTTTTTGGGGCTCTTTAGGGCTTTTTTGAAAACTCGTCTTCTCTCCACAAACTTAACAAATGATAAAGCATTTAACCTGTTTTATTCACAAAACCGTGAAAGTTTTTTTTCACTATAAAAGTCTTACTAATCTGCATTCGCTTGAAATGCAAATATTTTCCTCAAAATTGTTCTGCTAATTTTCATGAAAGCCAGCACCTTAAAGGATCACAACCCCGTCACTGAAACTCTCTTTTGGTTAAATCTCAAAAGAACAAAACCTGAGCTTGGGTAACCTTCCTTCCATTTTGAATGGGGATTTAGGAAGAGAAGTGTGAGTTTTGCTGCAGTTTGCTAATCCCAACAGAGAGAAAAAGGAATCCAAACTGCCTGAGAGCTCATCCCTGAAAATAATAGGATTTTCCTATGGGATTTTTAAAAATGCATCTCTTCACAGATTTGAGCTTAAAGAGGAAAGATATTAGGAAAAAAAGAGTTCTTCATACTTCTAACATATGATCCATGGCCAACTTTTAGTTCAAAGCTGCCCCATCAGGCAGCAAGCTGATGGACAGAATGGAAACCAGGGCTTCTTCTTTATGGTTATTTCCTTGCTTATTGGATTTGGGTTTTTAGCTTCCCTGTGAAATGCTGCCATGCTACACTGAGTACATAGTAGCTGGCATCACTTTAAAGGCCCCAGCAGATCTCAGTCAGCAAACCTGATTAGTTACACCACGCAGGAAGGAGGGCTTCTGTGTTTTGGGGAGCGATGGGGAAGCAGGAAGACATCCCACTGCGGTGGTGAAAGGGACACTGGTGGAGGGAGAGGGAGGAGAGGGAGACGAGCCTACTCTGAAATTTGACTTTCACCTCGGGCATCGTGCTCCACTTGACTGCAGGAGGCCACTGCACACGGATACCCTGGAGCTCCTGGGAGACCCTGGCACACTGCACTGCCCCTGGGCAGCCTGGCTCAGGAGAGGAAGGTGGTGTCCTGCCATGCCACATCGGACGCGGGGTAGGGAGCGCTCTCAGGGCGGGGCAGCGCCACCATCAGCGCCTGCATCCCGCAGGCAGCATCCTCCGGGGGACACTCCGAGGCAGCGGTGGGTGAGCACCTCAGGCAGCTCCGAGGGCAGCAGCACCGCTGAGGAACAGCCCTGTGCTCCAGGAAACATCCTGACACTCAGGGTTTCCTTCCACCCACACGAAGGAGGCTTCACCCGCTTCCACGTGCCTGTGCCATACCTGATTTGCCAGTCAAAGGGGTTCGGGGCCAAGTGCTTCCTGTAAATTAATCCTTTCCCTGCAAAACCTGCTTAATGGAATTAATTGAATGAAGGATCTGCTTGGCCCATGGAGTATGTAAAGTGCAGAATTAGATTTTATCTCAGTCCACTACAGAAAGTTACCAAATGGAGACAATTTTTCAGTCCTCAGTTGATAAAAAATACAATGGAAATTGTGAAGGGATTTTTCCTTCTACAAGCCATTTTGAAATATATGGTTTATTCAAAGCATGTACATCATTAAAGAATTATAAATGGCAGTTACAGAGAAGCTGTCGTTTTTCAGATAGACAAGAAAAAATCATTAAAGCAGAATCATAAAGATTATTATTCTGTAAGGAGAAGAGTCCCTCACATGCTACCTAAGTCACCAAACAAAGTTAAACATATCTGACAATCTTCTATTCATTTAAATGTACATTTGGCTAATCCCCTTAGGCTTAAGAATTTCCAAAATTTGGCCTAATGTCTCCTGGGCTGCATCCAGAGCCCCGTGGGCAGCAGGGCAGGGAGGGGATTCTGCCCCTCTGCTCTGCTCTGCTGAGACCCACCTGGAGCACTGCATCCAGAGCTGGGGTCCCTGCACAGGAGGGACAGGGACCTGCTGGAGTGAGCCCAGAGGAGGGACACCAAGATGGTCAGAGGGATGGAGGATCTCTGCTGTGAGGAAAGGCTGAGAGAATTGGGGTTTATCAGTCTGGAAAGAAGAAGGTTTCAGGGCGACCGAATTGTGGCCTTCCAGTATCTGAAGGGAGACAGCAAGGAGGATGGAGGGGGACTATTTACAACAGCCTGGAATGACAGGACAAGTGGAAATGGGTTCAAACTGAAAGAGAATATTTTGTTTAAATTAGGTTTTAGGAAAAAATAGAACAGTGAGAGTGATGAGGCACCTGGCACAAGTTGCCCACAGAAGTCATGGATGCCCCATCCCTGGAAGTGTCCAAGGCCAGACTGGAAGGGGCCTTGAGCAACCTGCTCTAGGGACAGGTGTCCCTGCCTATGGCAGAGGGCTTGGAATTAGATGATTTTTAAGGTCCCTTCCAGCCCAAGACAATCTATAATCCTATGATCTTTAACCTAAAGTTAAGGTACCATCTTTTCCCCTCTATCCTGTCACTTTTTTTTTTAATATTTCAGCACTTTTTGCACTAACAAAAGAAAAGGAAGTTATTCTATTATTTTGGACCTATCCCTTGGATATCCCTCTTTCCTCAGCAGTCAGATTTTGCTTAGGGCACGACTCTTTTCCCAGTCAAAGGATTGTACCCTGCACAGGAGGAGATAAATGAATAGCAAAACAATTGCATGAAATATTATGTGTATCTGGGAATTGCACCACTTTATCAATACAAAAAAAAAAAAGCATGTAAAAGAATAAAAACATATTAGGTCATGTTCTGGTCACAAACCACCAGTTCCCTATCTTTGCCTGCACCACCTCTGACAATGCTCTTGATGCCCTCACTGACCGTCACTCAAGGGATGTGTGACAATATTTGCTGCACGCCTGTCACCTCTGGCTTACACCTTACCTCGCCAGGAAGAGACATATGCAGTGCATAAAGATGGTCCTTCAGAGTCATAAGATTATTTTAACATGACATGCACACAGAGTGCCATCTTGGGGCAACCTGCTACTAAGTTTTCCAGACATTTTGTCACTGTAGGAACTACAGACCAGATTAATTTCAGCTCAGCTCTACTGCCCGTATTATATATCTGAGCTGCTCAAAAAGAATGGCTTTTTGAAGGAACAACTGATAGGATTTGTCTAGACATCAGTGTGAAGGCTGAGCTGCCCAAAGCACTGCCAGTTTTTATGCCCTGAATGAAGGAGCAAAAGCTCTGACAGCGTTTATTTTTGGTCAGATGACCACAGATATAAACACACATCTGTATACTGACTAAATTAATAAAACCACAGAAAACACAGCCTGCAAGAAATCAAGCCTCTGATTTTAAGAAGTCAGCTATTTCAGAGGGGGAAAAATATAACCAGTGGATTCTTGGAGAAATAACTAAAATTTAAAGCACTAATACTGGCAGAAGAGCTGAGATGCTCCTACTATTCTCCTCTGCTGTGGAGCCAGTGCAAAGCACCTGGCCTCAGGGCTTGGCTCTGCTCGAGTCCATCCAGGATCAGCCCAAAAGAAATGCCACCTCTTAATTCTGATGTTCAGCCTTAGCCCCACGCAGATCTCAAACCTGTGGTGGAGCAATGTGGTGGCACAGAGGGGTTTCCAAGACCTGTGCCTAGACCACAGGAAAGCAATGATCCAAAAATGACCACGCAGCATCAGTACCACACGGAGTTGTTAGACAGCAGAGAATAAATGCTCTGAGAGCATGAAGAACTGTGTTCTAGTAACACTTCTATCCTTCTTACAATAATTTAATACCAACAGGAAAAAATACCAGCCCTTTCTATAAATATACTTAAAGTATTACTACCATGTGTGTGGAGAAGGGTTTTTTGCACTTTCTTTCATTGCAGAGCTTAAATCCTGGCACGATCTCAAGTGAAAGATGAAGCCAGGGGCCTGTGCAGAGCCTGTGTGTGCACCACAAACCACCAGGCGCCCTGGCACAGCCCAGCCCTGCCAGCAGCTCTGCTCCTGAGGGCCAGCACCAAAATAACCCCGTGGGAAAACCTCCAGAGCCATTACCTACCCACTTTAACAAAAGCACCTCACACTAATTTTCGGAAGGTCCCCGTTTTATTCACTGAATAACAAATATGCACAAGGAGATCAGCAATGGAGTTTAGAAGAAAGAGGCCCAGTGTTTAAAATTAGCCCCCATGAAGACGTACAGGGAGAAAACGGACAGGCAAAAAGAGAGGTTACAAAAATAATAATACATCATCTATAGAGCAGATACAAAACCATTGTCTGCTTTCATACACAGGGGTGGCATCTACAGAGCAGCACCTGCACACAACTGCCCATACAGAGAGCCTGAACACTAAGCACTCATATGGGAAATGCCCTAGGTTGGAACAAGCTGGTTTCTACCTGCCAACCATCAGACAGACCCAGAAGTCCATCTCTCTGTGCCTTTTCCTACAGGGCTGAGTGCTTGGACCTGCAGAAGCATTGAGGAGAAGGAGGGATGGGCTATGAGCAGTCTCTGCAAGGTGACCACAAATCAAGCAGCAGTGTGCAGAAGGCTGAGACCACAAGTGTTATCAGAAGGGCAGCTACAAGGAGTCCCCATCTGGGTGACCTCCTACCCACATGATTGAACCTACCAGCCATGAAAAAGTCATCAATATGGCAAAGGAAACACAAGGTGGTGTCTCCCATGCTGAAGGGTCAGCAAGGGTCAGCCAAAGGCTGCCACAGCACCAGGCCAGATTTATGATGAAGACTCTTTAATACTCCAAAGCATGTTTACACAGGTAGATTCACCCAGGTTAAAGTGGCATGCAAGCCAAAATTACTCTTCTTGGTTAATGGGACATGGGACAAAATAAAATCAATTTGTAATAAAAGTTCCAAAAGGTAAACGGTCAGGGAATTCATCGCGAACAGCATCTCATGAGGACAGGACCTTAATTTCCTCCTACACCACCTGAGATCCTCCAGCCAGGCAGGAAACCACCAAATACCAACAAAAACCCTGGGAAAGAAATGGTTTCATGCTTTTTCTGTGGGCCTTTGTGGTAACAAGTGGGGCCAGTGCCAAGCAGAGAGAATGGATACTGGCAGCCGTGTGGTAAATCACTCCCCAGCCCCGACGCCAACTTTTTGGAGAGAAGCTCCTGCAGCCTGCAAAGAGAAAGTCAGGGCCCAGGCTTGCGTCATCCCACCCCTGAGTCATCCCACCACGCAGATCCTCTCCCCTAGCACGGCTCCTCGGCCTGGCTCACGTAATTATTGCTGCAGAGCTGCAATCATCGCTGTGCAGCCGGAGCAGAGCCGGCACCCCCACCCACACACGGGGGAAAGAGCCACGCTCGCCCCAAATCCAGCACCTGAACACGAAACTCAGACCCCAGGATAAAAAGGGGACGCAGGGAGGGCTCCCCTCAGGTTCCTCAAGGATTCAGGCAGAGGATGCTGCCTGAGATACAGGATGCCCTACATAAAGGGGACAGGAGACGGGACAGAGCAGCAGTGGGGGATGGATAATCTCTGCCTGGCTCCTGCCTGTGACCAGGTTATGTCAGGTGCTATTAAGGCATGAAGTGTGAGCACGCGTGTCTGAAACCCCACTGCAGACTGCTCCAGCAGCCTTGAAATGAAACCTCCTCAAAAAAAAAAAAAAAAAAAAAAAAAAAAAAAAAAAAAGCTCAAAAACCCAAACAACCAAACAGAAAACAACAGCACACCCTATGCAGCAGTTAAGAGAGAAAAACATGCACCCAAATGTGCCCAGGGGAGCCAGCCAAGGAGGCCCACAGCTCCAAAACCACCCTCCTCCCCTGGGCTGAGTGCTGCTGCTGCCTTTTCGTGCGCTCAGCTCCGCCGCCCATCCACGTCCCCCCAAGGCAGAGCTGCAGCCGCCGGGGAGCTCTGCCGTGCCTTCAAAGAGCCTAAACTGGGTCAGCAGAACGGAGAGAAAAAACCTGATTAAAGCATGAAGAAAGCTAGCAGACCTGCTGGCTGAGAGACAGCAGAAGGCAGGGAAAGGCACTCACAGGCTCTGCATCTCCTTGGAGGCACAGAAAGACAAGGGCTGCTGGTCCCCCATTCCACAACTGCAGGGAGGGAAACGTGTTTCTCAAATCTGTAATGGGATGCAGGCAACAGAAACACATTTGGAGATGGGGGAGTATAAGAAGATAAGTGTGTCCCTCTGTCCTCCATGCAGCATTCTGCCTAGGGCCACCCTCACCCGCATTTCCAGTCGATTTATTCTGACTTAAACCGAAAGAAACAATTTAAATCCATGCAAATCTAAAACCCTTCATGAGCCTTATGGCTACGATTTGCACCATCTTTTCTTGTGCCTGAATAAACCCAGAGATGTTGGAGGAAGAGCCCCAGCAGCTGCCAAACTCAAGCAGCATCTTTTGGATGCAATTAAAAATGCTAAACAGGATAAACAGGAGGCCATGTGGAGGAAGATTTGTTTCTCTGACAGAGACTCCTGACCTTAAAATAAAACAAGCCAAAATCACTTCTGCATTTGTGGGTGAAGTGCAGCAAAAAGCTTTGGGGGCTGCCAAGTTCCAGGAGTGAGATGGATCCTTAAGAAGCACATGACTGCTGGAACTATAATTGGGGTGACATTTGAAAAGAAAGAGAGTTTTGCAAGCCATGGAACTCAGAGCAGCTGAGGGCTCTTGCAGTGACCAAGGTTTTGCTGACGTCCAAACCAGGTGATGGTGGATAATAGAGATGTTGTTATCCCCTGGTACCACCAAAACCCCATCTCCCCGAAACAAAGCATTCACCTAACCTCACTCTGGAAAACACCTTCTCCAAGCCTCATCGCTGAAAAGACAAACAGGTTTTTCTCCACAGATCCTGGGGAACCAGCTCCAGATGCCTCTGTGGAGCTGCACACCCACTGCTGTGGTCTGTGGGCCCACACAAAGCCACCTCACCCTCGCCCTGACCGCTGGCTCCAGGGTGGGCTCTGCATTTGCTTAAAGACGTCCAATGAAAATATCAGCTTAAGAAATCACAGCAGCACAGGATGGGTGGGGAGAACATTCCCTGCTAGAAAGAATCCGAGCTCTGCAGTTGCACATTTCATATCTAGATATTGTTGTAAAGATCTCTGTCTACAGAAGGAATAGGAGATTTGATCTAGTACGCAAATAAAAATCAGACATCTCTCCTGTCAGCCACGGAAAAAGCTATCAATAATTCATTTTAACAAAAAAGGAGATCAAAGAAAAATGCTGTATTAGTTTGACATTTTGATATGTTAGTTCAGGAGTCTTCTTTAATGTAATATGTAACAAACAGCACAGTTCATCTATAAATGCCAGACACGCTTTGCAAATTGTTGAATATAGCAGGTCCTATTAATATTCACTTAGACTTTTCAAATTAATTCATTTTCACTGCTTTTACATCACTTTTACTGCCTCTACCCAGCAGCTCTAGGTCAAGTGGAGCTCTCAGAAATGCTACACAGAGTTTCCAAAGATAAAGTTTCAGATTTGTAACCGCATTTCCATCTATTTCTTCATGTTACCCACCACACAGCTTAATGTCCAACCCAACTTGTTTGACTATTACGTACTTGCTGTGAATTGCTTCTGAAAATTGTACAGTCGGGAGCCAGAATGAGGTGCTTGTGTCCTAAATCAACTGTCTGTGCAAGTTCACTCTCATATATTGTGGTTTGATTTCATTTACAATTTCCTTATGGGCATTTGGTGGAGTGGATGAACTATATTATACTCCAGAAAGCACAGGCTTGCAATCCACTGATTTCAGTGTTATGTTGCAAGAGGTATTTATTGCAGTGGAGAACTGCTGGCAAATTTAACATATATTGCTCAAGCTCAGTCTCTATTCCCTCTGCTGTGCAGAAGACCCAAGGGTACTCACATCTTCTAAATTTAAGTAGGGTAGGGCAAATTTCTTGCAAGATAAAATCCCCTCTAAAACGCAGAAAATGGTTAACTCTCTGTGACTTATCTGTTTCAGGGTCGAGTAGAAAAGTAAATACTGCTGTTGTTACATCACTTTAATTAAGGATTCTCTTTAAAGTACATTTTTAGGCAATATTCAGGCAGTTCTTTCAAAAACTATTTCCCTAAAGTCCATGATGGTGACTACCTTTGTTAGAGGCTGACACAGTATTGTGCTGTCTTTGGAGGGAAAGCAGTGGTCACTCATGACCTGTGCATGGCTGGACAGCACAGACCCTTGGATACAGAGTTGTAGATCCATGGCTTTTCTAGGCATTGTAGCTTTAAAATTACTATTTACATTGGCTGTTCTAACAAGAAAAGAGCTGTATTTTGTTGGAGGGGGCAAGAGTTACCGAATGTGATGACACTGGATGGTAAAGGTGTTACCTGATCCAGGTGATGAAGTTGTGTCATCCTTGTTAAATCCAGACCCTTGTGAACAGGAAGAGCCAAAACAATGATTTTTTTCCCCCCACCAAGTGTCTGCAGAGTGCCATGCTGACAGTTGCATCTACTGGAATCCTATGGCACTGCCACATCTGCAGAAGCAGCACTCACAAAACTGAACTGCTTTTACCCATGAGGGAACCAGGCAGGTCAACCTCCCTGCCAGGGAGCAAATTGCCAGAGGAAAGACTTTTCCTCACACATTCAACCCAAGGACTCCCATCCTCATGACCTCTCATGCCCAAAATATCCAGTCCCCAAAACTCTCACCCCCATCAACAGTGTTTCTTGGTTTAGTGCTATTTGCAAGGAAGCAGCTCCAAGAACAAGATCTTAAAGCCAGGGCCACCTGCATCTCTGTGTCTGCCTGACTGTCTGTTGGGCATCTCTCAGACCATGCAGGTGTTGCACCATATTGAGGAAAGCAAGTCCTGGCCATGCCTGCAGATTATATTCCTGCAGGTGGGACCAGCTGGTCCCAAAGGTGGCCTTGGTTCTTCCCTTAATCATATGTGGAATGTGCACAGGGACTAGAAGAAAAATGTTCAAGCTAAAGACAGGTCTCGAGTCTTCCTTAGTCTTGTTTAGTACATGCCAATAAATTTGTTAAATCACTTAGATGTTTTTGAAAATTTTAGTCACTGATGGAATAATCCCCCCATAAACCCCTAAAGGATCTCAAAAAAGACACTGCCACTCACTCAAAGGGCTGCAGTGTGAACTACAGACCTCTGAAACCTCTTTTTAAAAGCCACTCTGGAGCAGGAGGTAAGGAATGGTCACGGCCAGCCAGTGACAGACTGACATGTATCTGGCAGCATGAATTTTATTTCTGATTATAAAAAACACAGTCCAGAGGTGCAGCAGCTGGACAAGGATCTGGGGGCTCAGACTGTGAACCCCAAATAACATGACAGCTCCCAGTTCCTGGGAGAGGGGTCCGAAGCAGCTACCCTGCCCTGGTCCTGGCAACACCACAAAAGGGAAAGCAGAGCAGTGAGCTGAATTTATGAGGGACTGAAGCACAAAACACGACTTTACATGAGCCTGGCCACTCTCAGATCTTCACTTGTATCATGAAATCGGTGGAGGAGGGGGGGAACCCTTCCCTGACATACAGTATGAGCACAAACAAGTTATTATTTGAAAGGCTGTACAAAGGTTAAGTCTTTAATCCCCTTAATCCAGACGACAAACAAACAAAACCCCAAGAATGGGATCCTGGAGCACAGCTGAGCACTGCCAGGTCTCTTGCGAGGGCTCTCTATTCACATTGTTACAGCCAGTTATGAGCCTCCAGCTAAAAAGTTGCTGCAAAGAAAATAGATGCAGGCATGGTTTTATTCCCAGTTCTTAAAAGCTTATCACGGGCAATTTGGCAGCCTGGGCTCATGTTTCAGTGAGCAGGGTTTAATCCTCAGGTCAGTAGTACCAGGGTTACTGGATTTCCAGGTCTGGCTGCCATTGCCTTCCTGCTGACTCTCAAGTGCAGTGACTCCTGCTTATTACTCGTGCACAGGGAAAATTCTGCTGAATAAAATCAAGAGTGGCCAAGGCAGGGGAGGAATCAGACAGTGACACAGAGCAGCATCAGAAGATGAACTGCAGAGTGTTTGGGGCTGAGGAGAGCTCCTCTTCTGGTGCACCTTACGGGAAAAATTTGGGTCAATGCAATGCATGCCAGCATTTGTACCACTCCCAAACCGTGGCTTTGTGGTAAGCAGACACCAGTGCAGGCACTCGAAGGGTTAAACAGATTTAGGACCTGACCTGGGTTTATAGAATACTGAGAAATTCTTCCATTTATTTCAGCAGGAATTGGGTCAGCTGCAACCATGCATCCTAAATGAACTGCAGGAAGAGTGTCACTAATTTCAGTAGCAGTATTCATGCAATTCAAAGTAGATGTGTGGTATTTACCTTGTTGAATCAAGTCTACAGGAAAGGTCTAAGGCAGTGAAATAAGCAGCACATTTAAAATGGCACTATCCTTTCTGCCATACAGCCCATCACAAGCTGTTGAGCTACCCAAGAAGAGATGCAAGAGATTGTAATTAAAAAAAGACATTTCCTCTCAAAGTTTTTCTCATCTTTTCTGTATCTGTCTTACCAAGTATGAGCCTTTTAGTGCAGAGTCTGCCAATTTAAAGAGAAGAATTGGTAGATGTGATCTAAAAGGTCACAATTTCAGCAGTACTTAGATAAGCCAGCAGAAGAGTTAATAGCACTGGCGCAGCCCAACCCTCAACAAGAATTTCTAATAGTACTTTTGGAAATGAAAAGTCCCCTTTCTCCTCATTTTGGAGACTCTCTGGGTTGCTGCAACAGCTCCCTAGGCCTCTCCCCACTTTGCTGCAAATTGAATTGGACCCAATGTCTCACCCTGAGCAGAGGTCAGACCAGTCATACTGGCAGAGTGGCAGAGCACGTGAAGCTGGAGAGCTGCGAGATGCTCCCTGGTTGTGGAGCAGTCACTCTGGTGAGCATCAAGCACACCAGATCCACATCATCCCTGCAGTCCTGCTCACTGTCCCCACCACAGCCACAGCTGCAGATCACACATGGAAAAGAAAATGCAAAAGGCAATTGCATGATGCAGATACAAATTATGTGATCCAGTCTCCACATCTCAGTGCACAGGGCTGGAAAAAGAACACAAAGACTCCTACCTGAGCTGATGAGAGCAGCACTAACCAAATCCAAAGGGATGTGCAATAGCACAGGCAGCTCCTGCTCCACACTACTGTCTCTGGTCACAGCAAATCCTACTAAAGCATGTTATCCATTGAGATTATAGGTGCAGTGAGAGGAAAAGCTAGATGGGAGGAGGTAAAGAAAAAGACACTCAGCACAGATCCCTTGTAACTGTTAGAACAAGGCTCCCTCTGCCATGAGGACTGCAAGTGTCTGATCTCATTTTGTAAAACTGCAAAGGTCACTGCAAAATTACAGCTCAGTTCTGGTTTCATTTGTAAAGAAAAAATTCTGTGGTTCGTTTAGATCGTTTGGGGGCAGTCAGTCTTCTCCCATCTCCCAGCACAGGAGTCCCATCTGCCAGTCTTTCACCTCACTTTCACAGAGCCCAACAGTTGTGTTTCAAGATGCATTATAAAATCAAAATAAAAGGGGCAATGACTGTACAGCCCAGAAACAGTGAGAAGGACTATGAAGGGCAATAAAAGCTCTTATTTACATGGAGACTGCTCATGCCATACACTATCAGGCTGCCAGGCCCCCTGCCTGCCTGAGTGCTGACAGCCTTTCCATCCCTGACAGTTCACAAGGTCGTGGTCCCTCCTGACATTTCATTCCACTTACCAGCCAGGTTTTCCTTACCCCCACCAATTCCAGGTCTGATCTCACAGCCAGTAGCTCAAGAGTACAACAATTAAAGATTAATGTTATAAGTGCATGGAAAGTCGAAAAATCCAGATCTTTTAATGTCATGCCAGACCTATTCACTTTTAAACCTTACCCTTGTGCTTCAAGACACCAGGCCAGGAGTGTCACTTTTCCCCAGCAGACTGCAAATGCTTTCTCTCTCTCAGCTGCCAACTAGTTTTGTGGGCTAATATATTTTTTCTTTATTTAATTATTCACTGCAACACATGAAACATTAAGCAGCTTCTTTCCAAGAAGAAATGAGTGCTGTTTCCCAATGACAACATGCTAAGTATCCTTAATAACAGGAATAAGGAAATGAGTTTACTAGAACAAAGGGGGAAAGGGCAGGGAAAATGAGAGAAGCTCAGAGCAACTAGAATTTACTAACACAAAAAAACACCGAGACTTCATTTTTAAGAAAATAGTCACAATTAGCTGATCTAGGAAATAAAAGCAAAAAGAAACAGACTTTTAAAGTGCAAAAAATGGTTTGTGATACGACTTCTGGGCTACAGTTCTTCTCTTTCTCAGCACTGGCGGTGATGGTCAGTGAGAAAGAAGCCGCAGATGCAATGTTACAATATGTAACAGTTGTGTTTTCTAATGGTGCTAAACCCCTGATAGCTGTGAGAAATGTGTGCTCTTCCAAAGAACAGAAAGTTAAAGGCTGAAGTCATTAACAAAAGCCTATCCAAGCCACAATTTTTCCTGTGAAAGCAGGACGGCAAACACAACTTCCAGTGTATGCTCTACTCATTTAATGCCTTTTGCAGCAGCAAGAGATTGTCTCATCAGGTTACAGAGCATCGTGACCTCCTGAGAGCACCCCCAGCCCTGCACTGCCAGCTCACATCGATCCAGGATGGGACAAACCCGGCGACCTTGACACCCCTGCTGGCTCTGAAGAAACTCTTCGCTCTGTCCTTGACAGCCTGGGCAGGATTGTGTGGGCGAAAGGATTTTTCCTGATTCTGGTGTTTATTTGTTGGGTCACAGAGGTAAAATTATCTCTGTTTGATTACTTAAAGCTGTTGGCTGTGGAGATAATCTGTGCATTAGAGCTGTACGGTGGGTGGTTTGCAGTTCTGAATCTGTAGCTGAAAGCAAAGAAGTCATTTTGCAGAGCACTTTAAAACCCAGAACTGAGCATACAGGACAAAAAGCCCTCCACGGCCCCATGCAGAAGTTGCTTTCTGTATGGAGAAATCCTCTCATTTTCTGGAAACGAGGAGGGTGAGTGTCCAGCCGTGTCCTCCTGAACTCCCCTGTCTCCCATGGCAGCACCCATGGAGAAAGAACACCTCGAGCAAACACCCAGTGGAGCCTTAACTCCTGCAATTACAACATCTGTCTCTTTATGCTTTCACAAAAGGAGACTGATTACCAGTAGCACAGCTAAAAACAGCAGGTCTCAGCAACTTTGTTTAAGAGCCACAAACTTGCTCTCACGAATCTAAATGCCATTACCCTTGGGAGAAAGAGGGGCTCAAACCTCCTACCTGGGCACAACTTCTCTGGGAAAGGTGAAACAAGGCTCCTGTGCACTGTGGATAAATATTTAGACTGCAAACACTGCTGAAAACAATGATCTAAACTCTCCATCTGCTAATCCACCAAGCAGCTACTCTTTGCCCACTTGTGTCTGTAGGAGAACCAGAGCAAGCTGCCCCTTCCCAAGGCAGCATAACTTTGGTTTGCGCTTTTTTCTCTGAGGATTTGTGATTTTTCTCCTCTTACCTTCACTTTGTCAGCAGCTGCTGAGCTTTAGTCCTGCCAAGGAGGAGTGGGGGCAGTTCTGGGCAGATTTCAGGCTGGAAGATTTATAAAGAAGAGACATCAAAACCAAAGAGCAGAAAACTGATAGAAGATAGCAAGGGACATGAAACTTCCCAGGGATGGGAATGACAAGAAGCAGAGATGCATACTTATTTTATTAAAAATCTGCATATGAAAGCAGAGGGGAGCATCCTCACACACAACAGACCTGCTCCGTGCTATCTCTTCACTTTGGCATGGCCTGAGACAAAGCAGAGACACACAGCTCATGTTAAAGTTTAGAGTATCACCTATAGGGAGTTTTTGGTTGTTTGGGATTTTTTGGGGTGGGAGTGGGTAGCAGTTTTGCCAGCACTCTAAATGCAAGTGCCTTACTGTGGTACACAGATATGTGCAACCTCCACACAGCCACAACTGCACCGAAGATCTTAGGCACAATTGATAATATCTGGAACACATTAAAAAATTAGAATGTATAGTTCCCTCAGTAGCTGTACTACTTTTCTCAGAGTCTTTACTAATTAGCATACATTGAGGAGCTACCAACAATCACAGGCCCAAGGTCATGTTTAGCTTCCTTTCTAAACAAGGCACAGAAAAATACCTTCAGCATTGGCAACGCTGCAGTCTCTCATGTCATTGAACTTAAACTTCAAAGTCCCTTTGCCATAAGTCCCGCATTTTCTTTCTCTTTTTTTATTTTATTTTTTTAAATTTTAAATCACATAAATTAATCAAATATGGCATATTCATGGATTGGCCCACCACCTCTCTTTTTCCAACCTCAGTCATTAAAATCCTGCCTGACTTTGGGAGCAAAACTGGAGTAAATTCATCCCTGTGTACTTTATAATGCAAATTATCGCACTGAAAAATGCACATCAAGGAAGGCAGCCAACAAACAGCTCATTTTTGAGAAAGGGGTGGGAATGGAGGACAGGGAGGCAGACAGGGCAAGAAATTGCTCAGGTTTGCAGATCCCAAAGGCAAGCATTAAAACCTATTTTGAGGCACTCCCAACATTTCCACTGCCATCCTTTCTGCACTTTAAAAGCCATCTCCACTGTGCCACAAATTTTTATATCTTTTAGCAAATCACTTAAGATAGTTTTGTCTGCTCATTGCCATAAAGAGTTAAAAATTACGTGGTCTGTATTGTCTTAGGATGAGAAAAGGGACAGACAAGGCAAATGTTTTATTTATGCTTTAAAACTGGATATGGAAAGATTATAAATGGATTAATTTTAATTAGTGTCCTCATTTATTAAAAAAAAAGAGTGTGCCTTAAAATTAATGCATTGTTACCCTGAGTATTAACAAATATGTCAACTCTTTGCTTCTTTTAAAGCTCCTTTGTTGCTTTGAGTTTTTTTATTATATATCAAAAAGCAGCCTCTGATGAGGTTAATTTTCAAAAACCATGATGGAATGCAGCATGGCACATTTTTCTTCATTTTTAACCAAGTAGGCCCAATAAACATTATTCTCTGGGGTGAGTGCCTGCACTGAGGCCTTTGTGTCCCATCTCACAGCATGGTGGAGGCAGGTCCTCCCCCCAAACTCATCCTGAAAAGTCTCTTTGCTGTTTGGGAAGTTAAAACTGGGTACCCATCCCAGAGCAGAAGCATTTGAGCAATGGCTTTGACATTTGTGTCTCCCTGAACTGTTTCTCTAGTGGCTGCAGAAATTGGATTCCTCGCAGACAGAGCACAGGTGTGGTACCTGGGAAGATTTTTAAATTAGATGCCTTAGGACTTGTGCTGCATTTCATTAGGGCACCAAGCAAGATGGAGTCATAGCAAGGCCAAAAATAAAGATTTTGTTTTTCTGGGGTTCAATAATCCAAACCCTGCCTACCTGAGCTTCTCCTTCAGATGCCAGGACCAAAGACAGCAGAAATGCCAACCACCAGCCTTTGTCCCCACCTCCTCCACGCTGACTCTGACAAGAACAGAGAGGTGTCTGTCTTAGGGGTTCACTTGCAGACAAACCAGGTAAGGAAGTCTCAAGCCATTTGCTATCTCCAGGATACTAAGGCTCAACCACCTGATACACACAAGCTCACTTGCAATATTCACTTGTAGTATTTTTGACATTTTAGGACCGTCTCTGAAGGCAGCCCTCTCCTAAGCAGAGTCCCACGAGTAGGCTGTCTCATCTGAGCTGCTTCTTCCTGCACAAGCTCCACAAGGTTCAGCCTTCCCCCTCACCCACACCACCAGCACCCACCACTGAGGTTCTCTTCAAATCCCTTTGGTCACTGCAGCCTCTTCCCTCCATGCAGTTGATCTGACTTGCCTCCTCTACAGCCAGCACATCAACTGAATTAATTAATTTTTAAATTAATATCACTCTATTCCTGCTTTTTTTAAACTTCTTCAGCTCCTTGCTGCAAGTATCACATGTGCTTTGACTCTGCACATGCAGTCACATTTTTCACTCAAGCTGCTGAAATTACTTCCTGTGCTGGAAAGAGCTGGAGAGGAGCTCCCATCAAACATTCCTACAGCTCCAATGCCTCCATGGCCACCATGTGTTGACTGTTCTGGCAGTCCAAGAAGGCACGAAATGAAACCCCTGGCTGTTCTGGAGGGAGTGCTGCTGCTGTAATAGCCCAAGCACAACCCACCTGATCATTTTAGGGTATCACAGCTGTGAACGATTGGCTTGTGAAGGATGAAGTCTGGCACCTTCCTGTGCTCCAGCCAAACAAAAGGGAGAAGGAAGAGAGAGAAGTGACACTTTCCCCTCCACTTGATGAAAGCAAAATCTGATGGAGGCAGGGAGGGGGGAAGAAACAGTCTGGGCACTAAGCCCCTTATTAATTAATGCATGTTTTGAAAAAATAAATGCAACAGTGCACTCATTTCAGCTGGTTTCTAGGAGCTTTTGTGACCTTAATAATTCATGTTTATGCAAGCTGCTTATAATATTAAGCAGTTGGGTTTTGTAGATTTTGTCCATTGCATTTAACTGAGATGAATACATCTAGCTGTGAAACGAGGTTGGCCATAATACTCACAGGGAAGCTTTAAAAAAAATTAGTGGTTTTGGAAGGGCTAACAAAATTCACAGCTTTATCTGAAATAATTTTCCATCTATCAATAATACACACAATATAAGAAACAGAAAATATTTTTTTCCCCAGATTCATTATTTCCCTTAGCTTTCCATGTTTTGGCAGCATTTCCAACACCAGTTAATTGCTTCTCAAGCACATAATCATGGTCTCCTGCCTGTTTTGCTTTTCTTCATAGCAACATGAGCGTAAAGGGGGGATTACAAATGCCAAAGTGGTCAGGAAAACTAAGAGGCAGGTGGAACTCATATTTTGGATATCAGTTTGGGCTCCTGCAATGCAGAGCAGTAAGCAGCAAGAGCAGTGCCAGCACAGGGAGAAGATTTACTATTCCAGGCTTGTCACCTGTGGACACACAACTCCTCTGGGACACACCTTCAGACAGTGGCCTGAGCTGAGCAGCAGCTTATACCTGACCCACAAGGTAGCCAGAAGAAAGCATTCCAGCATTCAGAATAAGCAGCTGCTTATTGTCCTGAATATCTTTATAAGTCTTTCCCAACACACCAGATATAATTATTCCTACACACTCTTCACTGAAACAAACAGGTTTCTGAAAAAATCTGCATTCACTTTTTATCAACACAAGATTGGCCACTTTTCTCACTCTCTCTTCAAAATCCGGCAATATTTAAGGGAAACTGAGAACCTGCTCTCTGCTGAGCACCTTCCACAAGGAGACAGGGACGCTGCTGTAAAAGGTCACCTCTGAAATGCTGGCAAGCTCATGCACATCCCTGCCAGGCCATGTTTAAACTGGAAGCTCTTCCATAAAGACTCTTGGTTGGTTTTTAACCTGACTTTATTTAAACAAGTTCTTATTTAAGAGAAGCAGTGTTCATTTAAACTGAAATCACAGTTTGCTCCCCAATGCAAACTGCCAAGGGCACCTCCCAGCAAACAGAAAATTTCCAAGTGCAGTTGAGGAAGAGCAAACTGTCCCTGCAGTGCCAACAGCATCATGAAATAAAATTGAAGTGGGAGCTGAAAGACAACGATGACTGTGAAAGACATGGGGTTTGCTCTGGCTTTAATAGAAATGGGCCCCAATGGATCTTTTTTCCCCCCAAATAAGGGATGTTGACTCTTAACACAACCTACACACACATTGATACTCAGAGCCCACACAATGGCCTTGAAATACCAACCATTTTCAGCAGACATTGCAGCCAGGTGAACTCTAGGCAATTACAGACCAAAATGAAACCTGGTGATTTTAAGACAAATATTAGGTGTTCCATAGAAAACCTCAAGTTCCATTTTAACAACCTAACAGTTTGTTAAAAATTAAAAAAAATCGTAATGTAATCAGTTTTAGCATCTTACAGTAGTTCTTGGAACGACCACCTCCCTCCCATCCACAACAAAAAACAATGGATCCAGAGATCCCTATGAGTATGAGCCCATGGCAACATCATTGCCAGTAGATAATGTCATGTCCACTGTCCTGACTATCTAATAGTACATAAAGTTCAAAATACATCTCCTTGTGTACTTAGGTGACTCAGACTAATAGTTTTACTCATTACAGATTAGATACCTAAATCAGTTGGCACTTACCTAAGCTTCATCAAATTTAAGGCCATCCCTTACCCCAAGGTAGGATTATCCCCAATGAACACTGAAGGCAGACACTAAAGGTATCATATCATACCTTCCAAACAGCAGGACTTCCTGCCTCCCATCAGAGAGATTACTCCTAAGCTATCATCCCATCTATAGGAGGTATTAAAAGGCCACAGATAAAAACATTAATCTCAAAGCAGGCTGTCTCCAGTCAAGGCCTCCTACTCACAGGCACCATTTTTCCAGGGTTTGTACATACAGAAAAGCGATTCCATTAGAGGATCACTCTAAACAAGAAATAGCAATTCTAAACAGTTTCCCCATGTTTCTCAAGCTGAGCTACCATTTTTGATGCTTGCCCACATCAACAAAAGAGTCATGTAGAGCATAGTGGTCTTCAGACTGACAAACTTGAAAAAATAGTTCATTTAGGAAACTTGCAACTGTGATGCCTGAACTTCCCTCTGCCTCTCAATCCTAGATGCACATGAAAAGAGGGAAGCTGCCACCTCTTTGCCTGTGTACAACGAGTGATTTCACATCAATCAGATGGGAGCACTCAGGCTGCCTCCAGTGCTGGGAGTGCCACAGCCAGCCAAAAGACTCTGACAATGAAGGTTCTTTCATGCAGCTGTAACTACAGGCCATTACCTTTCACATAAAATTCATTTTAAAGTAAATAAATGTACAAAGTACCGAATGATTTAGTGGAATGTTCTGCAGACAAACAATTCTATCTACCCCCAAGAATCAAAATTAATTGAAGGAGGAAGAATCTTTTGATTGATACAACTCTATATTGTAAAATGGCACTTGAGTGACAGGCAATCACACTTCAAGCAATTTCTATTATATAGTGTCTAATAGAACAGATACAGAGGGAAGAAAAAAAAAGCAAGCCTAAATACTGCAAGAAATAAAATTTGTGTGCACTGTCTGTGTGATCAATGCAAACATAACCACAAACATTTGCATTACAATAGAGCAGTAAATAACAACCTCACAGCTGAGACATTTACAGGCATATTAGTAAATACACTTTCACATCTTACAGACAGGACAGCAATTTATTCAACCACCCTAATGAGACATTTTGCAATCACAAGTCATGCTTTAATTAGGAAGGATCCTCCTGAAAGTAAAACACAGGTGACCCAGCAGGTCCTTTCTGCCCCACACGTCCAGGAGCTGTGATTCACCACACTTCAGACTACTCACTGCACTGAGGTTTAAATCCTTTGATGAGCATGTGGACATGGCCTGAAAGACAAGGCTGCAGGCCAAGCCGAGCCCATCACACCCTGCTCCCCAGAGCAGGTGCACCAACCTGAATAACTGTGCATTTGGGGACGCCACCCATTTGTTTGCTGCATTTATTTATTTCCAGTTGAACTACGGGACAGATTTCCCATACAGAAATGCTCGTAGCTTTATTCAGAAGATTAAGAGGAGGATGTTTTCTACTCCATGAGAGGGGGGAGATGGATTCCTGCTGGAATAGGATGTGTCACATGTCATCTCACAGCCCAAGCCCCGTCATGGCAATGAAGACATTTCTCTGCTCAGCTCCTCACCCCAAGAAGCTGAGGATTGAAATACAACCCCTATGGAGGAATGTTCCTCTGTGGTGCAGAAGAATAAAGGGTGGGGAAGAAGATTAAGAGAAGGGCAATATAATCTATGCTGCTGAGAGCCTGGGAGGAAAACTGAAAGCTGGCTGGAATTCAGCATATTTATATTCCAAGATAAACATGGTGAGCATGTTCCCAGCAGAAACACCTGTGAGGAGGGCTTAAAAACTGGAAACTGACACTGCAGATCTGGGATGGCCATGAAATAGGTAGTCATCACTTGCAAAAGTCCTTCAAACCCAGGCACACTGGGAAAACAGGTAAGAGCATAAGAATAGAATTAATATTTTAAAGATGAACAGCTGGTTAAAGTTTAATACCTGTCCCACTTGTCATCTGAAATCCTTCATGAAAGGACCTGAGCTCAGATGAGACAGTGACTTTAGTCTTTAGCACCAGGTCAGTTGCCACTGAAGCTCCTGCCAGGCTTGATTAAAGCTGATGGGCTGACAGCCAGGCACTGCAGTGAGCAGAGGTGGTTGCCAGGGGTCTCATCCACCCTCCTCCCCAGCACAGGGGACACAAAGGAGCTGCTCCATGTTCATCAGAGCGTTTGGGTGGCATTAAGTAAGCAGAGCCTTTGGGGTTTGTGTTTTGATGCAGACACTGAACAGAAGCTTTCTTAAAACCCATGGATCCTAAGTCTCTTTTTGATCTTTGTATTGAGAAATAAATGCATAACCCAACAGATCATGGTCATCAGCTTTCACTGGCAACCTATCTTCCCACATCCCTCGAGTGGATGGACAGCAGGATGGAGACTGGGGAACCAAAGTACCTCCCACTCTAATTAGAGATCGGGTCTATGACCACATGAATACATAATGTAAATAATGTACCACCAGGTATGTAAGTCCATAGGACCCAGTGAGGTGCATCCCAGAGTCCTGAGGGAATTGGCTTTGCAAGACACTCTCCATATTTGAAAGTCATGGCAGTCAGGTGAAATCCCAGCTGACTGGAAAAGAGGAGACATTGTACCCATCTTTAAAAAGGGAAGAAAAGAGGACTCACTTGTCACCCTACCTGTTTGCTTGGGAAGATCATGGAACAGATTTTCCTAGAGACTGTGCTAAGGCACTTGGAGGACAAGGAGATGATTTGATTACCACAGCTGGTAAGTCCCACCTCATCAACCCAGTGATCTTCTATGATGGAATGACCACATCAGCAGACAAGGGAGGATAAATGTCATTTATCTGGACTTTTATAAAGCCTTCGACATGGTCACCTACAACATCCTTCTCTCTAGATTGGAGAGAGATGGATTTGATGGGTGGACTGTTAGATGGATAAGAAACTGGTTAACAAGTTTCATCCAGAGAGCAGTGGTCAATGGCTCAGAGTCCTGATGGACATCAGTAACAAATGGAATCTCTCAGGGGTCCGTACTAGGACCAGTGTGATTTATTATTGTTATTTATGATACGACAAAGAGATCAAGTGCACCCTCAACAGGTTTGCAGATGACACCAAGGTGAGGTGGTTTGACACACCTGAAGGACAGGATGCCACCCAGAGGGACCTGGACAAGCTCGAGGAGTGGCCCATGGGAACATCAGGAGGTTTAACCAGACCAAGTGCTGGTGCTGCACCTGGGCCAGATCAACCCCTGGTACCAGCACAGGCTGGGCATGAACAGCCCCAGAGCAGCCCTGCCCAGAAGGGCTTGGGGGTGCTGTGGGGGAGAGGCTGGACATGCCCTGGCCATGGCACTCCCAGCCCAGAGAGCCAAACGTGTCCTGGGCTGCATCCAGAGCCCCGTGGGCAGCAGGGCAGGGAGGGGATTCTGCCCCTCTGCTCTGCTCTGCTGAGACCCACCTGGAGCACTGCATCCAGAGCTGGGGTCCCTGCACAGGAGGGACAGGGACCTGCTGGAGTGAGCCCAGAGGAGAGACACCAAGTTGATTAGAGGGCTGCAGTACCCCTCCTATAAGGAAAGACAGAGATAGTTGGAATTGTTCAGTCTGGGAAAGAGAAGGCTTTGAGGTGGCCTAATTATGGCCTTCCAGTACCTGAAGGGAGCCTGCAAGGAAGATGGAGAGAGACTTTGTAGTGCTGACGTGACAGGATAAGGGGGAATTGCTTCAAACTGAAAGAGAACAGGTTTAGATTAGGTATTAGGAAAACATTCTTTGCTATGAGGTTGGCAAGGCACTAGAACAGTCTGCCCAAAGAAGCTGTGTTCAAGGCCAGATTGGATGGAGCTGGGAGCAACCTGAACTAGTGAAAGATGTCTCTGTCCATAGCAGAGGCAGGTTAGAATTCCATGACCTTTAAGGTTCCTTCCAATCCTGGCCATTCTATGATACTAAGACCAGCACACCCAGTAAAATACACAGCTCAGTACTAAAGCCAGACTTTCCCCACACCACTGGGCAACTGCCTTTGTCCTGTAAGCACAGAGAGAAGCAGGAGCAGGTTTCTTCAGTCAGATCACAGTTACTGATTTATACAAGTGTTGTATTTGCATACAGCTGGAGAAGTGGAAAACCCCTGCTCCAGCAGGAAACAAGCTGTCTTTTACCCATCTGGGAAGATGAGAGCATTGCTAAACTTGCAGACAACATGCAACAGGATGGTGGCACGGGTGAGGAGGATACCTAGTGAAGTCCAAAGTATTTACAGAACACCAAGCAGCTGGACTGCTGTCATGCAGACCTGCAATACCAGGAGGAAAAAGCAGGATGTTTTCCCTGGAAGGCAATAGTGAACACAGTGGGTTTGGCATCTGTTTCAGGAGGTCTTACCTCTGTCAAAATTCTGGACAAAGCCTATTTGTCTGAGGCGTTTCAAAGAGTGGAGCAAGCATCAAGGCTCTCCTTCGTTTTGTAGGTCAGGAAGGCTTTGGGTTTGGCAGGGTGTCAGCTCACATGTATTCTGTAAGTGCACTTTAATTTTTCATTGTAGCAGCACCTACAGACTTTGATTGAAATAAATAATGAACCAATTTGTATCATGAATCTAGGAATCACTCTCTTCTGGTCTCCATCACGGAGAGGATTTTCTTCCCAGTTACAAGTGTTAATGCATTTATGCCCTAGTTTCCCACAGTGGGTGTCACTATTGAAGTGTCAGGAAGGAAGGTTAGAGCTGCTTTTTCAGACTGTTCCTGTCAGCCTCAGCAGTCCGTTTTGGATGAAAACATCCCGGCAGAACACAGCCTGAAAGAAAGCTGGATTTTAAACAGCACAGCAAAAGTCTTTGTGTTGTATATGATTAAAATGTAACATTGAATAGGTCTTTTTCCCAGTCTGAGTCAGGGAGGACAGCTCCACTTGTGTAAAAATTACAGGGTTTTTTTGCAGAATGACAGAAGTTTCGCAAGTCTTTAATGCAGTTAAGAGACCATTTTCCATGGTTTTCTCATTTTTCAGTGCTGTTCTTTCTGACAAATTCTGGCAGATACTGTCCCATCACAAATCCTGGCAGGTAGTGTTCCACTTGTGAGAGCTGGAAGGGGTGAGCTGGCAATTCACCATGGTGAGACCCCAAAGCAGTGCCTACCTTCACTTCTCAGACAGCAAAAATGGCCAAAACCCAGTGGGATCCAGATACTCTGTTAGATTTGAACCATTCTGTGTGAGTCATGATAATTTTAATAAAAACAGTTAGTTGGGGGGGGAGTCAATTATCAAAAGTAGCCTTACTGTAATTTCAAAGTTTTACCAAATTACTTTAATACAATTCCATTTAGAGAGAAATTTAGATTAAGTGCATACAGTAAGTGCTGTAACCCACCCAGCTACTAACGCCCTTTGCAAACTGTCAGACACTGCAGAGAAAGTGAATAAAATGCTGGCCAAATCGAACAATAATGAAATTAAAGCACAACAGCATGGCTTAAGACAACGTTCTAGCAGCATCCTTGGGAGGCTGCACTGAAGAGGAGGTGCCATTAGGCAGGTATAACAGGAGAAGTATTAGATTGCAGCATTACAGCTGCTTCCACCTCCCTGGCAGAGCTTTACAATGTCACAGCAAGGCAGCACTATCAGTGTGCTGATACTAGATTAGGAGCCCTTTTTAGACAGAAAACAATAGTCATTTTCTCCTAGAGAGTACCCATAAATTAATTTTATTCACCCAGACCACCTCTGTCATTGCTAGAAGCTGCTGCTGAAGGACCACAGACTCTGCCCTAGATGACACCACATTGCATGCAAATATCCAGCTCAGAGCAGTGGTAACTGCACAAGATATAATGTCTTGTGACATGGTGAAGGTGATATTAGACTATTTGACCTTCAGGCTAAATTTATCAATTCAGTGAGATATATTAATAACACAGTTTTTAATTAAGACAACATCATAGAAAGAGCAATACTGCTTGGTCCATTGCAGATCTGTATTAACGTAAAATATTCATTTATTTAATCACTTTTGTACATGATCTAGTTAAAATTAGCCGGGAGAGCTGTTGCTGTAACACGTGGGTAATAGAAGCAGAAAGCTGAGGCTCACCAAAGCAAAGTCACTGCACTTCATTACAACCACAGCAGCCTCAGCAGGGCCAGACACGCCAGCGGGGAGAGGCAAGGAGGGAACGCTCAAGGATCATGCATGCTACAGCTCAGACCTTAAGGAACAAAATGCAGTTCATTACCCTGCTATTGTTTTGACAGAAACAGACCCCAGATTACTCATTTGCTGCTGCTATTTTCACTCCATCAGCAGTGGGGTGCGCCTGAGTGGGCGCTGGATGCGCTGCCCAGCGTGGAGCAAGGCAGTGCCAGGCTTCCCCAGGCTCTGTGCAAGACCCAGCTGCCGCAGGGACAAGGGGGGCAAACCCAGAAAAACACTCTTTTCTACTCCTTCTCCGCATACATTAATCTACGTGCTTATTCCTGTTTACATTATGAGGTGTATGTCATAAAAGAGCTTACAGGATGTGTACTGCAGCCAAGTTAATATTGCTGTTGGAGCCTCAGCCTCTGTATTTCCTGACTTAACATTGCTCAGTTAAAACTACTTTTTTTCTTTTCTCTTTTTTTTAAATTCTGCATTTGTCTAATGGATTTAATGAGTGGTTTGAACTCATTTCAGGTAAGAATGCTACAGAGAACATCCACAAACACCTGCAGGAAACCAGCAAGAGAACAAGCTCTATACTGGAGACAATAATAGCATTGAGAAATATCAGCTACTATAGAAATGTGTACAAATATAGTACAGAAGCTACTTTTAGCAACAACATTCAGAACACTTTAAAAATGTGCCTGCATTATAAGACTTTTCACATATTACTCTGGTGAAACCCAGACTTTTTCATTTAGGGCAACTCAGCTGTCCTTTCTGGAGACAAAGTGTGCTGTGTACAAGAACTATAATTTTCAAAAAGGGGGATTTTCCAACAGATGTCATGACTTGGATTTTATAGGTGGGAAGCATTTCCCAATGCTTGGGCAGATGAGCTAGGGCAGATGAACCTTACAGTAAAGCCATCCCTACCTCTCAACACAAGCATACACTCTTGCACCCAGCCAAAATCCTGCCCAGAGATGTTCCCTGTTACACAAAGCTACTGAAAAGCTAGTAAAACACTCATGGCAATATCATGAAGATATGCAATAGCTTTCAAGTTTGACCCTTACAACATCAAGGTTTGATGTCACCAGCATTGCCAAATAACCCCTGCAGTAGATACCTGCCACACGAGATAGCTGCAACTCTCTGCATTCCTAAGAAATCCTTTGCAATACCCCTTGGACTCTGACCTTCTCTCCCTACTTCAACTCATTTGAGACAATCAGTGTCTTGATTTCTGCCCCGGGAATCCTGGGCATCCCTGGCTGGACAAAGCTCTGCATTTGCCAGCTCAGGAGCTGGGAAACCAGACTAAACATCTACTCACAGATCAAGAGTTTTAAACTAGCATTCTCCTATCAACATTTCAAAGGAAACACAGAAAAGACCTCACGTAAAGAAAAAAAAAAAAAAAAAAGAAAAAAAAAGAAAAATAAATCCTTCCCACTTCTGTAAAATGTTCTTGAGTTTTATGAAAGTTTAAAAAAAATAGGTTTCCTCCAGGCTAAGCACTGAATAATTTTAAAGAAAAAAAAGACTTCAAAGACACATTTTCCATTCTATTTGCGTTCAGGCATTTTGTTTTTCAGAAAATTATTAACTCAGTAATATTGCAGGCTGTTCTTCCACGTGCCTTGAGCTTTGGCTACCCAGATAATTCATCGAGTGCAAAGACCCATGCAAGAGAGGGAGAAGGCGCTCTACAAAAGTTCGTGAGTCACCCCAAGGGATTAGCACGGTATTTGCAAGGACATACACCCTGCACACGAAAGGGAGAGCTGCAGGGGTGTACGGGGCATCACAGTTTGCGTCAAAATGAAGGCAGAGGAGGCTCCACGGAAGGGAGCTGAGCCCTCCGGTGACACCTGCTCACAGCCACTCCAGCTGCCCCTCTGCCGGGGGTTAAACGGAGCCCAAGCCCTGATGTCTGCACTGAAAACACGATGCTGATGCAGGGACAGTGCTCGAACCCAGTGCCACTGCACCGGCCAGAGCGCACCAGCATCTTGTGTCAATCCCCCACAAACTCCCGCAGCTCCAGGGACGAGGGCGTGAAGGCAGTTCTGGGACGATTCCTCTGCCAAGGCTTCACAGCGCTCTTTCCCAGCCAGAAGCAAAGAAGATGAGATAGCCCGTTGAGAGAAATTGACGAGTGTGGCCCTTCATTAAAAGGATGCCGAGGGAAAGCACCGAGGTTAACGGGACGGGCTATATTAAACCCATTTACAGCTTTATGGCACCTTCAAAGGGGCATCAGACAGCGTAGAATGGTCAGATAGTTACAGACTGAGACAGGTTTAAGAGACTACCCCAGGCCACCAGAAGGAAAGGCAGCACAGTTAACTTCAGAGTTTGAGGTCAGCTCTTGATGTTTTCCTCTTACATATCTCATCCACAACTGCTCCCTGGCTTACAACCCCGCATATATCACAGCCTGCTTTGTGCGAGCAGGAGTATTTAATGGCACAGAGAACTACCTTCTGATGATTAGGGGGGGGGAAATCGGCCACATGCTTCATGCTGTCTGATTTTATTAAACTGCTGCGTACATGGAAGTGGGGGGTGGTTGCTGTTTTTTCTGCAACGGCAACCCCTCTTCCTCGCATCCCCGGTCCTGCTGCACTGCAAGACAGTAACAGGCACTGTCACAACATGACCTAATCCACGCCGGGAGACAGGACGAAGCGTCACAGCAGGCGATTGAGCCGCCCCTCTCCCCCCAGGCAGGCACGCCGAGATTAGCAGAGCCAGGGCTGGTCAGAGACCCTACAAGCACCCCCAGATCAGGGGATATGGCCCGCTGACCCCCAGAGGAATGAAACCCCACCAAACCCGGCAGGACGGACCCTTATCAACACCTGCCCCATTGACCTACACAGCGATGGACCCCACTGGCCCTTGGGCAAGGACTCCTCCAACTCACCAGCCTCCGGGGGATGGAGCCCCCAACACGATGGGGTACGCATCCTCCTGAGCCTGTCCAGAGGAGATGCGACCCTCAGCCCCCCATGGGAATGGACCCCCAGGGATCACGGGGGAGTGATTCCCACTGACACATGGAGAAGGGACTGCTACCCCGCACAAACAACTCTGGACAAGATGAAGAGCCTCAGCCCGGGGGTGGAGAGGTGCACCCTGCCCTCCCGCAGGAGACGGAGCCCCCAGGCAAAGGGGGAGGCACCCACGACCCCCGGCAGATGTAGCCCTGGTGGCAGCGGCGAGGGGGCTGCACCTCACCTTCCTCCGGGGCCCGGAGCCCCCGGTGGCGATGGCGGGATGACCACAGCGACCCACCGGGCGATGCAGCCCCCGCGTCCCGCTGCGGCAGAGCAGGGGGAGCTCAGCGCCCAGCGCAGTCCAGGGCAGCCCAGCCCAGCCCTGCCCAGCCCTGCCCAGCCCCGCGGGAGCGAAGCCGCCGGAGGGGCAGCCCCAGCCCCGGCCCCGCCGCCCCCGCCCGCAGCCGCGCTCCCCACTCACCTCGGCGGGACGGGGCCCCGCGCCGACACCAGCCCGGCGTGCCCGGGGCAGGCGCTCCCTCCCGGCGCCGCTGCCTCCCTCCCTCCCTGCCTGCCTCGCTCCCTCCGTCCGTCCCTCCCGCCTGGTGCGCCCGGCCCGGCCCGCGGAGCGGCGGGGGCGGCCCCGGCGGGGCGGGGGCGCGGGGATGCCGCGAGGGGCGGCCCGACGGGGCGGGCGGGGCCCCCTCCGTGCCCCCTCCGTGCCCCCTCCGTGCCCCCTCCGTGTGCCCTCCGTGCCCCCTCCGTGCCCCCTCTGTGCCTCGGACACCCGGGGCCGGGCACGGGTGGGGGCACGGACCGCGCTGCGGGGCTGCCTGTGATCGGACCTGCTGCCCCCGCCGAGCAGGCGCTGCTCTCTGCCAGGGTTTTACTGTTTTCGGGCACATCGGGATTTTTTCAAGTCCTTTAAACGTTTTGCTTGTATCGCTTTTATCTTCGGTTCTCGCTCAGCGGGCAGTGCTAGTTCCAAGGATGATTTAAATGAACAGTGAATTTCTTTTTTTTTTTTTTCTGAACTGTTCCTTTCTAATATTTTAATAAAGTGGGTTTTTTCCTTTAATAGAAACATCAAGATTATCAAAATGAAACTGCATTCTAAAGTGTTTGGTTGCTTTTTCAGATTCACTTTCCTTAAGCACTACAAAAGGGAATGGTCAGTGTCTCTGTTTTCTTTCAAGCTAGAATCTTCTCCTGACTCATGCCCCTGTACAAGGCTCAGGGAGTGTGTTTCCAGCACTGCTGTTCTAAAATTAAATCTTTAAAAAAAAAAAAGAGAGAGAGAGAGAGAGAATTCAGATCAACCAAAGTGTCTCTAAAGTATTGTCTTTATTAAAGACTCTGTCAGGTAATCACGTTACAATTTGGCCCAGATGCTCTGCCTATCACTTCTTTGAAGATGATTGCTCGTGATGGCAATGTCTGGGCTGATAACTAAATCAAGCTCAGCGTTTAGAGCAGAGGGCTGTCTACAGGCACTTGTTGCAGTGACAGGCTCACCACGAGATACCAGGCAGTGCCTCAGGACTCCTCAGCACGGGAAGGACGCTGTGAGCTGAACTGAATTGTTCTGTGAATGCATAATGGTTCCATGCAAACAGAACAGTACTGCACAGCACACCCCTGTGCACAGCACCGAGGTTTGCCTGGTGTCGGCCAGGCCATGAGAAAAGATTCCCAACCCTCTTCACACTGATGAACTCCAGGATGAGGAGCAAAGAACCAGGTGTGTGATTCCTGTTGGTGACCTTGTTTCTGCCAGGGAATTCCAGGCACACGGAGCTAGCCATGACTGCTGGGAGAGCAGCTCCCAGTGATTGGAGTTTTTTACACCAGCACTCCTGACACCTGACCAGACCCCATTAACCTAGAGCACTCAGGAGAACCTCATCCCACCCTGGTTTCCCCTGCATCTTCACTCCAAAGTGAGCCTGTTACATGGTTCCCTGCGGGGCCAGGGCTAACCCAGCACACAATTCAATTAAATGTCAGTGGCAACGTATGTGGAGGTTCAACAAGTTCTGCCACCTCTCAAGACACCGTGTGGCTGATGCTGCCCTGTGTCCCTGCCAGTGAAAAGTCACGGGGTAGCAAGGCCTTTCTAAAAGCACTGCAATATGAAACTAATTCAGCCCCCATTCGTAACTTTCCCTCCCTGTTTCTGGGAACCTGCCTTTGAATGATGCTCAGTTCATTATCATGAGAACAGACATGCTTGCAAATCACTCCTCTGTGCTGCCAGGTAGCTCTCTGGAAATGGTGCTGGCTCACAACAGCGAGATGGATGATGGGGTGAAGCAGGATAACTCTGAGAATTATATCCTTGGACTCCCCAGTTCAAAACTCTGATTATATCTCAGTGGGACATGAAAAATTCCCAGAGGGCCCATGGCACCCAGAGTGCTGACCCCTTCTTTTAGAGCACAACTCTCCCTTGTGATCAGTTCTGCTGGGAAATAATATCCAATAGCTGTGCAAACATTACGATTAACTTTAGCAGCAGTGTATGGAGCAGAATCACCAGTGTATACCTGCACTAACTTCTGATGACTCATTATCTCTAATTTTTTTTAAAATCCACAAGTCCAGCCTATTTGTACAGCTCACTAAGGCAAAAGAGCAGATTATGCCTGAATCACCTCTTATTCAAATCAAAGCAGTTCTGCTCATATCAGGGAAGTGGCATGGAAAGGGACTGTTTTATCTTATTTTCCTCCCATACAACAGTATAATTCAAATCTCTCTAAAGTCAGTCGTGTCCATTTTCCCCATTTTCTGCATCAATTGCAAGATAACAATATACAGCACTGAAGGCTGGGTGCTCCTGCTGCAGAGCATTTGGCCTCTGGAAGGATTACAAGCTGGAGTCAAAGCTGATGCTCATAAACAATGTCTTTTACTAAGCTTTCATAGACAGCTGTTGGCATTTGGCTTTGTAACGTAAATCAGTCACTGTTTATATCTTCTGATTTCGGGCCAAAAGGTGGAAAAGATACTTTGCTATATATGTTGGGTTTAGTCTGCAGATCTCTATGGAATGGTCACCTTTATCTACAACCAGAATCAGACATTCTGGGGGCTGATGGCAATATTTTACATTTTCCTGTACACATCCGAGAAACACTGCTTTTCCTACTGCTCTTCCTGAAGGTTATGCACCTTTTACCCATTCTAATTAAATGGAATATCAGGAGTATGGATCTCCCAACACAGATATATAGGAATTGCAGTAATGTATTTTGCAGCCTGGTCAGATGTTGATAGCATCAGTAGCATTCTGTGGTTTCCTCAGACACCAGCTGAGTAGAGATTAAATATATCCCTCAATGTCTTTCATACTTCACCTCCCAGAGAGTGCCCAAAGTCTTGTTTTTTATTGCTTCAGATGAGGGAAGAATGCTGAAACTAAAACAGTCATCTGGAACCCAGAGGAACCTTAAATAGGTTCTGGAGCTCAAGGAAAAGAGAGAACCCAGAAAGCAGAGAGAAATATCAGATTAGGCCAATGGAATAATATTCAGCTTTGAGATCCTAATGCTCCTGCGATCATATAACATTGTGTGGCTATATTAGAAGGACTGAACTTCAGTAGCAAATCTTCAGAAACATGGAGTACTTTCGGAGTTGATGCACAGCACAGAATTTTGTCATCCTAACAAGGTTTTATCTCAATGCCATCTTCAGCAATCTGTAATTTTGTCACATTTTCCAAGAGCAAGCAGAATTTTCTGCCCTGACCCATGCCACCCTGGCAGTGTCCATCTTCTTCTGAGATCTGGGGATGGCTGAATAACATCCAGCAATTCAGGCAGATCTGCTGAGCTGTGACCTGCCCTCGGCTCTCCCTGAAATCCCCAGATGTGGGGGTGTTTACATTATTGTGAAGTTTTCCTGTAGTTGACTTGACGGGTTGTTTTTAGTGTCCTGGGGACAGACAGTCTGGTAGTAGGTACAGAATAAAGTGTAAATGAAAAAACACAGCATCATCATATCCAGGTAGGGTGCACATAATGCTGCCACCACTGACAGCAAAAAGTGGGGCAATAAGTATCTGGGACTGATTAACCTGAATTATGACTTTTCCCCAGCAGCTTCCAAATTTCAGGCTGTGATTTAAAAACCGCAGCGTGAGTCCTGACACATTGTGAGCTCCACTGGCAAAACTTGTGCTTTGCTGTGTTTATGGAACAAAACTGGTACCCTTCATTTTTATTATGATATAATAATCTTCTCTCTCATCTAATATCTGCCCTTTACACAGACTCCCCCATGGACATTGCTAGTATAAAATAGACCAAGGACAAGACACCACTGGCTGTGCTATTATAAATTCCATTCACAAGGAGGCTAAACTGAACTATTCTATGTGGAAAAATTAACCAGCATGATTACAGTAATAACCCAGAGTTATCACGGTCCTCAGGTGGGCCCACTGTTCCAATTTTATTTGGAAATAATTACTTCAAAAGCAGAGCAATTTTTCCAGGACGCTGTCTTACTTTGAAGGAATGTATCTGTGCTGCTTCCACTGCAGCATCAGTGACAGTGATTTTCTTTGCATAAGCAAAGCCCAGGAGAGGGAACACATTACATATGTCTCCTCCATAATGTGCTGCAGTAAATATGAGACTAAAAGGGCTGAAAAAGAGAAATCTTGGAAGTTGGATAGGGCCTTGCACAGAAAATGAAGAGTAACGCCAGGCTTGGAGTCACAGTCACAATTTGGCTCTGTGCAGCCTCGTGTCATTTGTAGCAGTGACACTCCACTTTGTTCCAGCTTTAATTTGGATCACCAACCATAAACGGGAGCAGAATAATGAAAAAACAATGATTGTGATCCAATATTTTTTCACTCCTTTCTGAAACCCTACATCTTTACAGCAAGGGGGAAAAACAAGCTACGAGCTGTGAATCCATCAGCAGGGATTTCTCTCCATTTGTGCCTTGGATTTTCATAGACTAACCACAAGCATAACTAGGGTGTAAAGTTCCCCAGATGCAATGGATTTCCTTCAGTGCACAAAAGTGGTTAACCTCTAAGAAGTATTTAGTTTGTAATAGTGTGAAACAAAAGCATAACTGCCTCGAACATACAGAGTGGAGGGCTAAAGGCACGAAGCAAAAGGACCATTTTTAACTAGATTTAAAATTTAATATGAGAAAATATACACTTAGATACATTTTCTATATGTTGTATGTGGATATCACACATTAAATTTTCATTTTCTGCAAAAGTCTAAGATATGTACTCTATATGAGTACTTTAAGAGACCAAAGTCAATATTATGAGTCAAAGAGTCTCAGATTCAAACACAAAGCTACTACTCTTCATAGAAATATTAATATTCCAAGCCCCTGAGGGTAAAAGCCTTAGATTGTTTTAGTATACATAAGACACAGTTCTCTAAAGACTCTCTTCCATGGAATTCCAAGAACAACACTTGTTTCAATGTCAGTGATCTAAGATACCAGAGGACACTCACTGGATGATCTTGACTGCAGACTAGAGAACAAATAAATAGATAGATAAATCCTAAGGTCAAAATAAACCAGGCAGTAGAGATCTTAAAGCTTCTCATCAAGGTAAGATTTTTTGCCAGTTTCTTCAGCAAATTAGTCATCCCCCTCTTTATATTGTTCAGTGTTTATCAAGTCTGCTCTGACACTCTATTTGCTTTTCTTTGATTTCTGTTATTAAGTAATCAATTCCTCCCTTTGCCTACAGCAGTGCCTCTGTGTGTCTTAGAATTCATTAGATTTCATTGTTAAATATGTGGTCACATGCATAGAGACATTCACCCTTTCAAAAGCACCTTCTTCAATTTGAACTTCATCTTTGCACAAAAAAAATCTTTATCTGCTCATACCTATAGGAGAAACCAGAATGTTTTATTTACAATAGTTGAGTGTGTGCTGTCTCGACAGGATGATAAGAAAAACACTGATGGAACGCTTTCTGCAGAGAACTGGCACCAAGGAGTTATCAAATAACTGTGCAATAGATACCAAGCCTTGCTTAAACATTGCCAAAGCAATCTGTCAGCAGGGAATGTCCACAGCCTTAATGCACAAATAGCAGAGGCAGCGCCTAGTCAGTATCACATTAATCAGGGGCTGTGCAAAGAGAAGTGTTTTAAGAGATTAGGGAGCTCTGGAGAAGCACTGCCCCAGGGCTACCCAGCTGCCAGCACTCCCCTGTTCCTGGGTGCTGGCACTGCTCCTGCTTTCCCTCTGCTTTATCCAACACGGGCTACAGTCCACCAGAACCAAAGGGATCAGCCTGATTTCATAACACATCCAGCCTGATGTCTTCTCCTTGCAGGAAGCTCTTGCCACAGACAAATCCCTTAAACAGTCTACTCGTTGTTCAATAAAATGCTTGTCACACATGTTCATCATTATAATCCTTTGCAGTCAGATAGTACCATTCTTCTGATGAGCTCAGCCTACAAATTTAGCTTGAATCTGGTCTGACATCTGCCTCCAAGTATGCTTTGATTTGAAAAATCACGTTAAAACCCAGCCTAGAATTGTCTCTGCTTGTGCATGTGGGTCTTTGTGTGCCTGGACACATGGATAGAAATTCCTAATATTTCAGTGCCTTTTGAATGAGTGCTGAGCACTGCAGGCCATCTGCCAGTAACTATTTTTCTAAACTTGGAAAAAAATAAGAAAGGAAGAGATATTTTAAAGCTTTTGCTCATAACAGCAGTGATTTTTCTGGAAATTCAAGCAGCTCTGAAAGGGATGTACCATTTCCAAAGGCAGCTCTCACTCAACAGGTTTTTTTTGAGTTCTCCATATCTGTACGTCTTCATATTCTACCATGTCAAATAAGGACAAAAAATTACATCTTCATCCCCAGGGTCCATATGGCAGATGCCTGTCCAAGGCATTTGGAATCTCAGATGTAAAGTGCTGAAGAAAGAAAAAAATCATCTTGTTAAATGAGGGCATAGCAGAAATTAGGTGCACTGTCAGAATGTCTTAGTGGATCATGAAGGTCCCTGTAATACTGCATACAGACATTCAATAAAAAGGAGGGACTTTTTAGTTTAATCTGTCAGTTTTTAACAATATAGTATATGCAGCATCCTTTTTTATTATTATTTTTTCTTCCTACAGGTTTTTGCCCAAATTTCTTTTGTTACAGTTAGAAATCCTTAATCACAAAACTTTTCTGGGAAAAAAAATAAGAAACACCCAGAAGAACAAGAATATCACTAACTGCTTGGGCTGCAGTTAGTATTTATCAGACTCCTATTGCACAGCCACAGCAACATTTCTGAATATCTTTTCTTTGAGGCATTTGCACTGTAACATTTGCTTTTGTATTTCTTCTACATCATTGTCACAAATTTGTCACAAAGTAAACAAACAAACAAACAAAATCCTTAAAAATAAACATGGGGGAAAAAAGAGAGATCCAAGGCTAGCAAAATACTAACTGGCTAATGAACAAAGCTACATGCTCGAATTCTGTAGTCCTCAGAGCATGTGACATGGAGACCTGTGAAGCAGCAAAAATGTTTCATAAGAGCTCCCAGATCTTCCCTTTGTGGTCATTTCTAGTAGCCAATATTTGGTTTCCTTCTTTTTTGGTAAAAGTGTTGTTATTCAGCTTGAACTACCTGGGGTCTAGAATTCCGAAAAATTTAATAAAAGGTGTTTTATACACAGTTCTATTTTTGTATCATATCCAAAGCACTGCTAGCCAGAGCTGTTACCTCAAATAAATGTTTTTCTGTGCCATTGAGACACAGGTGCATTGTAACAAGCAGAAGAAATCCAAAGGACCTGTGAATCAAATAAATCACCAGAAATCCTGATAGAGAGGAAGAAACAAAGAGACAGACCCAGAAAATTAAACTGCTACACTGCCCCTGAAGGAGTGCAATTTACAGCGATGAAAAATGTCCTTGCAAATAACATCATCAAAAAACTTCCAAGAGATGAAATGTCAGATACTAATGCAATACTGCTAAATATCCCCCATACAAATCCCATTTCAGTGACATTAAAGAGTCAGACGGCAGAGAATTACCATCCAGAGAAGGGAGGAGTGAAGATATGCCTGAAGAGGGATGGGTGCAGCTGTGGGTCAGAATCAGCAGCACATTAGGCTCTCCAGCCTGCTGAATTCCCACATGGAAGTGAATCAGCACAAAAGATGTTTATATGCCTATTTCTTTCTGAGAGTGAGAAATGAATGAGCCTTCTCCTTATCATGAATCTGTCCGGTTTAATTGAAGGCTTAGTCTGATTTTGAGTTAATTTGCTTGGAGTGAAGGACCCTAAGTGCCATAAACACCACGAGTATCAAAGGGGTCTAAGTGACACTCGTGTGATCCAAGTGGCATTTATGCAGGCAGCGACAGGCTTTTGCATCAGCTTCTTCTTTGTTTTTTTTTCTTAAGACTTCCTTGCCAATGTCAGTCTGAGCAAGTACCTGGTGCCAAAGGGATCCAGGGACACCCAGGTGCAAACCCATCACTCCCCACCTGCACAAAGCAGCTCAGCCAGCAGCTGCTCCCATTCCACTCCTTTAGGGAGCTGCAGCACCACAGGAGAGAAAAAGGCAGCACAGCAATGAGTTGGTAACTCCCAGGTTATGTCCCATGTACCCAGTTTGCAAGCTGGGAATGGGGCAGAGGCACGGGAGCCTCCTGCCTCTGTCTGGGTCTCCAGTTGGAGGCCAGCAGAGAAATATTCCCCATCAGGGCTTTATTTCAAGGGGCCAGGACTGCTTGGGAGCACCTACAGGCTGTGAAAGCCTTGGCCCTGGGGTCTTGTGTGACAGCCTGGGCTCTGCCAGACAGATTCCTGCCTGCATGAAGGCCACTGGACTGTGGACCATGTCTGGGTACAGATACAACTTCTGAAAATATTGATTGCAGTCTTTGTGAGGTTGTAATTACAGGGCTGGTAGAAGGCCGTTGAGCAAATGCCATTTCTGATGGTGCCAGATTACACACTGGTAGACCTAATTCTGACAACTTCCATCAGTCACTCTTATATTTCTCCCCAGCCCAAGATGTAGAGTGCCACAGTCCTTCACATCCCCTCCTGGCCTGGCATCCTGTCTGCTATGGGACACCTGTGTGAGTGGGGGGGCTGAACACACATCTCTGCCCAGCCTCATCTCATCCTTTTGCTGTATCCTGCCTGCACCCATCTGGATGGTGTTGGAGAAAGCACACATGGCCCCAGGACCATGGTTCACCAGCTCAGGTCAACACAGGCACTGTGATGAGGACAGCTGGCATTTATTCATGGAATCATTAGGGTTGGAAAGACCCTGTCATCAAAGCCAGCCTTTGACAAACATCTCCATGCCAACCAGACTCCAGCACCCAGTGCCACATCCAGTCATTAAATATTGTACCTGTGAACATAAACTTCCAAAGTTACTGAGTTACAAACCACATCTGTCTAGGAGATCAGGAAGGGTTTTCCACTCTCTATTTCTGCATGGTGGCCAGGCCTGGAGGATGCCAGTCCAAGGCAAGGAGCCTGCAGTGGCCCACCACCCTGACTGAAATACCAACCCAACTGTGATTCAGAGCTCTTGTTCAGCTGTGATGAAAAAATGAGATTTTTGCTGAGAAAAATCTCATTGAGAGCAACACCAAAGCTATTGCTATGGCCAGAACCCTGCTGTGGCAGGCACAAGGCTTCCCAGAGCAGCTGAAGTGGAGGAGCCCACATCTGCTTCACTTTTCTCTGCAGCTGAGCTCCCTGTAATGCAAAAAGGAAGAATATGCCGGGTTGCTTCTTAGACAGAGAACATCAAGAGGAATTCACTGCTCAACAGCCAAGCTCTGCCCATCCTCTGTTTCTCCTGGCATCTCTTTGAGCTGCTGCAGCTCTGTGTAGACTAAGTGGGGACTGTGAAGCCCTTACAAAGGAGAGGGAACCAGTGGGATATTTCTATTTCTGGAATTGCCCATTAGAGAAGCTATTCTGTGGTACGCAGCACGCCAGCACACTTTAAAAAAATAAATAGGAAGAAGGATATTAGCAGAGGAAGCATATGTGGTCCCAAGACCATGACTCATCGGGTTAAATCAACCAGCTGAGGTCAGTGCTTCTATTTATCAGCTTTTAGTTGCAAGAATGGCAATGGGGACAGTGATTCTATTACTTAAATTTTACATGCTGTGAAAAATACGGCAGTGATTAATGTCTGTAACAGGCAGCTAGGTGTGCTACTTTTAGAATCTAGAAGCTATTTCAAGGTCAAGAGTTTTAGTTTTCTTCCTAAAGTGGATTTTCAACTGGTAAAGGGAACTTCCCACAGATTTCAGGGTCTGTATTTATGGGCAATAATAGTATTTTCTCATCATCATCCAAAACCAGCTGAACCGCAGCTGATTAGAAAAACCCCACTAATTGCACTTCCAGAGTCACCCATCCTTCATGAACTGTGGGACCATGAAAGCAAGCTGATTGATAAACATCAGGTTATTTTGACGAAAACAGAAAACATTTTTGTGATGTACTGTTGATTTCTCTCTGGTACCCCAGAACCTGGCTACCAAGCATCCTCACTTTAGCCAGTGTTACACCATCAGTGTGGGGGATTTGGATTTGATGCTGCAAGGACAGGGGCCCTTGCCCTCGGTTTGCTCATGGGCTGCTGCATCAGGGCACATTGAAACTCAGGCTTGAATGGGTGGGGGGAAACCACCTGTCTGAGGAAGGTCCACTTCTGCTGCCAGGACACTGCATTGAGAATATTATGATAAGTGCAAGCAGCCTTACATTCCTGCTGTCTTATACGTGAACTGTTGCCATTTTTGCTGTGAAATTATCCCATTCTGGTCCCTAGTGTCAATTTAAAAAAATAAATAAACCAGAGGTATTGCTGATGGGAGGACAGAACACCCAGGAGTCTGTAGGCACCTCCAGGTACCATGTAATTGTGCAGGAGGAGAGATGCCCTGCTCTCTTCCCTTTCACCATGAAAGCAGAGGACGATGACAGGGCAAGCCCAGAGCTGGAGAGTAACTGCATTATCTGCAGTTATCTCCGATTCCCAGCAGAGAAGCAGAGGTAAGTTAAAACCGAGTGACTCATGGCTGTGATTCACGTCCCGCTGCCTCTGCCCTTCATCCATCCCGCTGCCGCACGGGCAAACGGGGCTCGGCAGATCTGCCCGGGCCGGGGAGCCCACCCCGGGCACAGCCTGGTCCTGTAGGTCAGAACTCAGAGCAGTAACCCAGGGAAGCCCCAGCCCAGCAGCTGGAGGCAGGCAACCCTCCCCGCCCTGGGCAGCGTGGCTACGGAAAACACCGGTGGGCGACCGCAAGCACCTGTGGGCCCGCCCCGGGAGGGACAGCTCCAGTATGGGGCGAAAGGCTGGGCCACACACGTTAGAGCTCCCCAGCTGCCAGCCCCAGCAAGGAGAAGGCTGTAGCTCTGTTAGCTCATTAGCCAGCCCCTCCAGGCATGTGGGATGATGCTCCCGTGTCTCCCTTCCCAGGCAGCCCCTGCACCAGGGACAAAGGCTGTCCCTGCAGCGCTGGCCAGACCCTGCAGCCCCGGCCGTGTCTGCCTGCAGCCTCCCAGCGCCAGACACAGCCAGGAACGCCTCGAACCTCCGCGGTAATTACAGGAATCCGTGGTGCCGGTAGAGCCTGGGCTGCAATTGCCGGCAGCAAAGAGAAAACCTCCGTGCAGGCTCGGTGTGGATGATAACCCTGCTCGGCTCAACATCCGTCTGCCAGCAGTGTCCGTGCAGGGATTCACGCACTACCTGCTCACACATTCTTCAGGTTGTTTGTTTGTTTGTTTATTTAATTTTTCGTTTTGTTTTCTCTCCCGAGGCCAACTTACAAATAAGATACTTTGGTAAGATTTTCTCCAATAAAGCTCTCACCTCTTCCAAGGTTCGCACTCATGAGTTTCATCATTTCTGATGGAAACTGCATGCATCCCAGGTCCCTGGTGCATTGAGAGGAGGTGATTTAACTACTAATGTCAGTATGATAATTTCGTACCTGGATTTGGAGGCATACTCTGTGGCTGGTTCTCCAGTAAGTGCTTGGTGTGTTGAATTTTTCATGGGTAAGACATCTATGACTAAGGCATCCAGAAAGATTATTCTTTTTAAATACAGGTTAGCTTCTCTTTTATTTGATTTGTGTGGGTGTTATTTCACTCAGCGCTTGTGTCTTGTGACCCACTTACAGGCTGAAACAGGCTCCAGTGAACTTTCATGCCTTTATAATCCTGTTGCTCTTAACTTACAAAAAATCAGAAAAAACCAACCTAAACCAACCTCTGAGGCAGCTATCCTTGAGGTTTAAATCAGAAGTGGCTCTTCTGCATAAGTGATTGTAAAAGTCTTCAACTGGTGTGTCTCATGGGCTGCAAGGGTGAAGGGGGGTCCCAGCAGGTCTTGAGGTGCTGGGCTTTTCTAGAAGGATAAGTAGTGGCAGGGACTGTCATGAACCCTTGTTAGCCCTTGTAAAAACTCATGTCCCACATCCAAAAGGATCACAGACCCAGGGCATCTCCAGATTTACACGTGGTATTTGGGGTGAAGCCACTGCAAAGGCTCAGGTGTTCCTCACCTACATCCAAATCCTCCTCCAGGCAGGAGAGAGCACTGGGAGAGCTTCCAAGATTCCTTTGGAAGGAGTTTAAAAGAAAAGGAAAAGAAAGCCCATTTCTACCCCAAAACAACAGTGCCCTTGTGGGGAGCTGTGTTGGTGCCTAGCACTTTGTTTTACTGGCATAGTTGTGCCAGGAGAATGTGCATGCTCTTCTGTACAGACATGTTCTCAAGGAATTTAAGCAGTTCAGTCTGTCTTTGAAGAAGTTGTGAATTGACTTAATTACAATGTCAGTGCATCTTCAGAGGGAAAGTATCTCAGTAGAATGGCTGGAAGTTACAGTCAGGATACTTGCCTTGGGAATGTAGAGCCCTTGCACAATATCAGCACCACAATAATCTCATCCAAATGAAGTTAGTGAAGCATGAAAAAGAAGTGTAAGGTTTTCAGTCTCCTGACATCTCCTTACATTAGGGCAGGATGTCTTACCAGAAAACCTGATTTAGCCAAGACCCATGGTACACAGTGAGAAACAGAGGGTTTGGTCAGGAAATGGGACTTGATTTATTGGCAGTCTCTCTTCACCTTCAAAGTAACCTTAACAGCCACAGCACAAGCTCCTGCAGCTTCAAGGAGAAGCTTATCCATCTCAGAGCATGCCAAGTGATGATGTAGATATGTAGTGACTCTTTACAACTTGGAATACCTGACTTGTGTGGAATACTGTGCGTTTTACTTTGGTTCGGGTTGGGTTTTTAGGAACCGTGCAACACAGCAGATCATGAAGGAAAGCTAAGAAGAAAGCAAAGTCACTCATTTAGAGAAAACACAGAGGGGAGACTAAGGATTGTCCCTTCAGTCCTAGAAGTAAGAGACACCTAAGTAAGGTTTACATTTCATGTAAAAACCTGAGAAATTCAGCTCATGCGTTAGAGAACTTAGCAACTTAAATGTTAGGTGCTTCCTGAAACACCCACGTAGTCTGTCCTGTGATGAAAGCTGGAGACCTCACATCCACATAAACAGAGGCAACAAGGAAAGACTTGAACCAATATAACATTTTTACAATCACTCATAAACAGAGGCAACAAGAACAAGAATTGTCATAATGTAACATTTTTGCAGTCGCTCAGAACAAACTGTCTTCCAAAGGCAACAAATGCTTTCAGATCCACTGATTTCCCTGAGCACTGGGGTCAGTCTGTGCTTTCAGTGAGCTCAGTTCAGAGCTCTATCCCTTCCTTTCTGCTCCATCCTGACTCTGGCTTATCCCACTGTGTACCCAGAAATCCAGTTTCCAGTGGCTGCTATAAATCACTCTTTCTGATAACTTGGAGCACCTGTTTTAAAACTTCCCCTTCCTCTTCCCTAAGATTCAGAAAGGCTGGTTCACATGCCCTGTGGCTCAAAGCAGACGGCAAGACTGAAAGTGGTGGGTAGTTTCTAAAGAAATCTGGAACGCCTACATGCTTTTTAATTATATAGCTATGTGCGCACTTAATTTAATTAAAAAACAATTACCACAATTTATTATATGAGTACAACTCTTTAGCAAACCAGAATTGCAGCTGAGTTTGCTTTTTTGACTCTTCTTTTTTGTTAATGTTTTTGATTGTGTGTAAGTGATCCTGGCTGATGTTTCTCCTTACGAAGTAATAAGAGTTTGTTAGGGTGGGTACTCTGGCTGCTAATTTTTGAAGTGGCATTCTTCCTGGGGCAGGTTGGACAGAGGTGGCAATTTGTTTATTGGACTTAAATGATGTTGAATTGAAAAAGAGGAGACTACAAGAACCTATGCTGAACTATGCTGCAAATGAGAGAGTCTCTTACTGTGCAGAGTAGTCGAGCAGGAGAGATCCCTCCAGGGAATACAAACTCATGCTACACCACTAAATTCCTTGATATTCATTCATAGAAATGAATGTGCATTAATTAGGAAAGGCAAGTGTTTCACCAGTGTAGATATGCTATCCTGTCTTTGAAGAAAGAGACAGGTGTATGTATTTGCTGAAAATATCCCATAAATGCATGTTTTGCAAAATAGTTTCATACCTCCTTTTCTTTAACAGAAGTACCCACAACAAGGGTCTTCTTCATGAAGAAGTGAAAATAACTATAAATAACACCCATGGACTTGAAGGAGACGTTGCAAAAGCTAAAAAACCTTCTCAGCTTACGCTATTCTGACAGTAGTGGGCAGAGGTGCAGGGTTTCTGCCTTTCCCCACACACCTCATGCCCAAACTTGGGATTTGCTGCCTGGATGAGACCCCTTGGTGCATTATCTGCCTGATGTTGTCACCATTTTTCAAGAGAAGTATCTATTCTGGCAGTTTGGCTGGCAATAACTCCAGTTTATCTGTCAAATTAGACATGAAAATCTGCATCTAAATCTAGTCCCATGAAAGAACTGAGCAAAGCTTCTGGCACATGTAAAAATTTGGGGCATTCAGGACAAAGCTGAATAATTTTGTGAGGGCTGAATTTCTGCTGCTCAAAGAAAATGAGCAGACCACCCTCTGTTTCCCTGCTATTTGACCAACCTTTTGAGCAGGAAGTCTGTTGGGGTATCCAACTTAGCAGCCACAGTCCAAGCAATGAAGCTGATCACAGGATTACAGAAATATTAGCTGAGAAGGACCTTTGGAAGTCATCCAGCTCAACCTCCCACTTGGAGAAGAGTTTTTGCCAGCACTGGATCCGGTCAGCTGTGGCTTTGTCTAGACCAGTGCACGAGACCTCCAAGGATGGAGCTACCACAGCGCCTCTGGTTAGTCTATTTCAGGGCTGTAGCACCCTCCCAGGGAAGAAATTTCCCTGAAGTTAAATTTGAAACTCCAGAAGTGCAGTTTGATGTTGTCACCCACTGGCTGCTACTGAGATTAGTTGATCTCTGCTGGTTTTGTAATTCCCCCACCAAGTATTTGTGGACCCCTAGGCCTTTTCTTCCCTAGATTAAAATATCCCAGCTCTTTCTATCTCTCCTTGTAATCATGCCCCTCAGGTCCAGGATCATCCTGACTGCCCTTTGCTGGACCTCATTTCCTCAACATTCTTTCTGAACCAGGGACCTCAAGCCACACCTCACATGGTATAGCTAATGTTGATAAGCTCTTCTGCAGCTTCTTTCCCAAAAATGATGAGATGGTGTTGAAAGCCTCCCTGAACTGTTCCTCCCCTCCCAGTCCTCACAGGAGGTATTTCATCACAGAAGGCAATTTTGTCCGTCAGCCGAAGTTAGATTTCACAAGTTTTTGATCATTCCCTACTGCCTTCCTGCCCTATTACATGTTTGGAATGGCCTCAAGAGGTTGCATTTCCTGCACCTCCACAGGATTTGAGACAAGGCTGACTGTACCCTGTTCTGCACCTCAAAGACAGGCGCAGCACTGGCCCAGTCCCCAAGGCCTTCTGTGTGAGTCACTGTAGTTATTCCCAGCTGAATTTGTCCATCACTGTCAGCTCCTTGAGGTGAATCCCATCCAGCTGTTTGAATCCATACATCCAACCTCCCTGAGCAGTCCCTGATGCTGGCTGCCCACCTCCATCCCAAGCTGTTGGGGCACACTCTGAGCTCTGGGGCAGGCAGAGAAGAGTACACATCAGTGTTTTCCTCATCTCTCATGCCACTTGTTTGTCTCCCTCACTTTCAGACCCAAAGTGCTCACTACGTGAGGCTGCCTCATGAGCCTGATAGATCCCCAGGGCTGAGAGAGGGAAGCCCAGGGACATGAGGCTCCTAGTCCTGGAGAGGGGAAGAGCCTGGGAGCAGAGCAGCTCCCACGGCAGCCTTGACAGTTGGCTGCAGATCTGAAACAGGCAAGTGGCAAATCTGCAGAGCCCTGGGCAGCTCGGAGACATTGACGTGGGAGAGCTGGGACTGATTTGACTGTATAAGCAAAGAGCTGAGGACCAAGCAGAACTAAACCTCATTCATTACTGCAATCCCGCAGGGCTTCTGAATTCCTTTCTGTGCCGCTGATGAACAGAGCCTGCAAGACACACTAGGAGCAGCATAGCCACCAAACTGCTTGTACCTCTAGTTATCTCTGAAGCAATTACCTTCAGAAGACATACTTCAATTAAGGCTGCTGCTTCTCTCTATTGCTGTGCAGGGAAATTGAAAATGTGCCAGACATATCTGCTGTTTGTGGCTCACAAATCCTTAACCCTTGTGCTGACTGTCAGCCATATGTGATCTTAGCAGCAGGTCTTGTCCATTCCATCCAGAAGAAAGAACTTAAAATTTTTAAAAAGGATACTTCAATAGAATCAAAAGACAACTTGCACTGCTACATGTCTCCTCTTAAAGGATAATGTTAGAAGCTGGTTCAAAAGTCTATAAATGCTGTTTGCAAATTTCTTTGCATACCAGTACTGCTTGTACATTCTGATGTTTTTGGCTGAGCGTCTCAGATTTGGGTATATTAAAATGTGTGCAAATCTTCAGCTGGATCTCAGAAGGAAGCTCTCAATAGCTAGAGCCTAACATCAGTCAATATCCTTGCAGCAAGGCATCTACTAATGCAACAAATTTAGCTCCATTTCCTGTTTGCAACATATCCAACAAACAGGCCCCAGTTGTTATTATGTGTTTATAATTGCATTTTATTTCAGGCCTGTTTTATTTGTACACATTCCAGCTTGAGGAAGGTCACAGGCACCCCCTGGTTTTGAGCAGAGCGCCTTCCGTGCCGAGCAGCGGCGTCTCCCTCCCACGCAGACGCATCTGCAGCGTGTTCAGGGTGGGCACGGGACAGACTCCCACTGCACGGCTCCTCCACCTCCTCTGCTGTGCTCCAGGGATAAATCCACAGCCCCAGAGGTCTCCCTGGCACACAGAGTGGGACTGCTGGGAGAGCAGGCTCCAGGGGAGGACGCTCAGGTGTGCCATGGATATGAAGCCCATGGAGGCTCGCTTCCCACATCACCTGAGAGGCACCGAGTGTTCCCGGCCTCCAGCACACAGCCAATGCCAACTGCACTGGGTGTGAAGAGAAATGAAGCATGCATCTATATCCATGAGAGGTCTTCATTAGGAACACTGGGAAAGGGTAATGACCAGAGGAATCCCAAATCTTTCCAGGACAGGAAGCTTCCTTGGACCAGTTTTTGTTCAGGCACCAGTGTGACTCCTCTGCAAAGGACTCTGCTTATGGCCACTGCTGGGTGGGTTACCATAAGATTCCTGCTTGGAAAAACGATCTGGCCTTGATAAATTTCTTCTGCAAGTTCTCTGAAAACACAAGGTCTGAGGCTTTTAGTGGTGTGTAGAAGTTTCTCTGTTTAGCACTGCAAAACCGAGTCATGGTTTTTATGTTTTGGCTTTTTGTTGTTGTTGGGTTTTTTTGTTTTGTTTTTTTGTGGGTTTTTTTTCAGAAGTGTCTGAGGTCCTGAGGAGCTTAAGGTGTCAAAGCAGGATTTTAAAATCTGGTTGAGACATGATTTGGTTTCATTTAACAGTCAGGAAACAAAGAAGGACCTATAAAGACGCCTTGGCAATAACAAGGAAAGCCTATAAAAACTGCCTGTCATTGCACTTTACAGCCACCAAAGTCTTCTCTAAGATCTACCTTCAAGATCAATCTCATGTCAAAGGCAGAAAAAAGGCCAAGATTTGAATAAATGTAAAAAAGAAAGGGGCAACAATACAAATTTTGAAGGACTAGTGCATTAGATGATGCAAACCCTCTCTGAGCAGACATCAGATGCACTAGATGAATATGAACTGAATGATGAATTGGTAATCAAGAAAACAAATGAAAAACCAAAACATTTTAGTACATTGTGCCATGAAAATTGCTTATTTGATCATACTGTAAGCATAACTATACCACTATACCTTTTTTTCTCCCACTCGTCCCTTTTAATCACATAATATAGACATAAAGAAACCTCGTAAATAATGTGTGTCTACACCTTTGGAAAAATAAATAGCTAAACAGAGCTGCTTCTTTGAGCTGCAACACAAACTCAACTCTTTTAACAAGCAGAAGAAGCCCAAAAGAGAAAATTACTCTCATATAGAATACTCTCACTGTAGGAAAATCTTGAGTCAAAAATAGCAAGTCCTTGAAGCACTGGCTTACAAGATCTACTTACATTAAAGAACTAGTAAAATCATCACCTTCAGCTGCAAATTCTCCCTGCTGCATGGACAATAACCTGCTTTAGAAGCTAGCAAAGAGAAGTTTCAAGGCAAATTAGCACCAGGTTTTGTTCACCTAAACAAACCAGGCATTATGAGTTGCAGCAGGCCACAGCTGCTTCAGTCCAGCCATCAAAGCAGGTGCTTTTGACAAACCCATTTGCTGAACAAGAGGAGGCTCCCCGAGGCTTTAATGGGGAATCACATCAGAGGGGAAAGCACTTTAATTAAACACCACCTATAATACAGGACTAAGTGCCACATTCAGTTGTTTCCCCGAACACTTCCAGGAACAGTGACTCCACCACCTCCCTGGGCAGCCCATTCCAGTGCTTAACCACCCTTTCCATGAAAAATTCTTCCTGATGTCCACTCCAAACGTCCCATAGCGCAACTTGAGGCCATTTCCCCTTGTCCTGCTACTTGCTCCCTAGGCTCTTGCCTGACCCCCACCTGGCTACAGTCTCCTTTCAGGGAGTTACAGTGATAAAGTGCCCCCTGAGCCTCCTTTACTCCAGGATAAACATTTCCAGCTCCCTCAGCTGCTCCTCACAGAATTTATGTTCCAGACTCTTCCCCAGCTGTGTTCCCCTTCTCTAGACTTTCTCCAGCATCTCAAATGTCCCCACTGAATTAGGGGCCCAGAACTGGACACAGAACCCCAGGTGTGGCCTCATCAGTGCTTATTACAGACTGGCCTGGTCCTTCTGGCCACACTATTGCAGAAGTCACCATACAACAAGATAAGAAACAGAGAAGACCAGAGCCCAAAGTCAGGGGAGAAAAAAGTTGAAACAGCAAATTATTTGGAAGTACAGAAAGGTGGAGGTTAGGGGAACAGCCGAAAGCTACTATTTATCAGGAGTTCTTTCCCTTTTTTTGTCTGCTGTCCAAGGACCCAAGTTTTCCTGTGTCTTTACAGCAGCTTTCTCCCAGGTCAGAAGGCATTTGTTACCATCAGCTTTCCACAGGCTTCATGCTGATGCTCTGTGGGCAGGAGAAAGCAAGACCCACTGCAAGGAAAGTCCAGATCTTATTCAGAGATTAACAAGGACAGCAGCTTTGACCAGGCTTCTTCCCCATCTATTGCCCCAAGTTAGCCACTCTATACACATACCTGAGATCCCACTTTATATTTAACACTTACAAAACACAATACTTAACCTTACTTACTTTTTCAAAATTTATTCTCAAAAATAAATTACTTTCAAAAATTCATACTTCTCTGAAGCTGGAAACACCCCTCCACAGAAAAAGACAGATGGACAATAGGGGTAACTGGGACAGAACAGATTTTGGCTGCCTGAAGCCCAGCTGAAGCAGTACTAAGGCTTAGATGAAAACCTTAAAAAAAAAGTTGTTTCTCAAACTGGTGATTAAGGCAGCCTGAGGAAAAAACTGGAAATTACTAAGCAAATGAAATAAAAAGATCCTTTAGGTATTGCATGCATGTGATACACAGTAACCACCTGCAGCTGATAGCATGAAAGAGTGCTTTATTTTATTACAGTACAGATTCAGTCCAGTTCACAGAACACATCAGTTAATATGTATCTTCACTTTGTAGGAGAAATGGGCATGAACACACGAGCACACAGTCAGCAGCCTTTTACTGCCACTTATGCAAATTTTGCCTCAAAAGCATCATTTATGGTACACACATTTCACTACCGTCCATGTAACAGCACTGTAACACCAGCTCTAGAAACACAGGAGAGGAGGATGTCAATCTCAAGGGCTGTGAAAATGTGTGTGTGTGTGCATGTGTGTATATATATATATACTGCTTGGTGATTTAACTTTCAAAATCCTGGTTTAGACTTGAAAGTTTGTTTTAAAAGAACGTGTCCCTGAATAATACATGCTGTTCCTTGAGGCACATGTTCAAGTTCAGGCTTTGGATAAGAGTCTTCACTTGAAGCAGCCACTGAGAGCTGAGGGTTTGGGGCAGACAACTGCCTGGAAACCAGCTGCAGTAGCAGCCCACAGGTAGAAGGGTACCTGAATCTCATCAACGCAGTCTCCGACGTTTAACCATTTTTTAAAAACCTGAAATAGCAACTAAGGCAACTATATCAGCCAAATCAGTTCCTGTTAACCTACCAAACTTACCTTCCTGGAGGCTTTGGGCTTTTTGAAGCACAATTTTAGGACTCAAGATTCCAAAAGCTCATCTATTTCCCCTGCACATCCAGGTTTACACTAGGTGGTCCAGCAAAATACACCATTGCTCTTTCCGAACCCTTCCTCACTCACATCCAACTCCTTTGACATGTCCACCATAGACTTGCCTCATCATAGTCAGAGGTCCTATCTAAGCAAAATAAAGCTGATAAATACTGTGTACAGTTATTCTGTGTGGAAAAAAAAAATCAAAGAACCCCAATCATCTTTCAAGGGGGGGCGGATTAAAAAAGAATGACTTCTTCTAAACCACGAAGGCTGTAAGGGTGATAAAACTCCAATATCCCCCACAAACAAACAGGAAACCAGCAAGAAAATGGAAAATACTCACGAAATGGAGAGGCCAGAAAAAGGACTGTGATACTGTATACTTTCAGTCTGAAGCATGCTTCAAGTAGCTTAGATTTTCAAAGCCATTTTAGGTTTTGTGCACACAACTTGCTCCTGCATACTCCACCACTTTTCTGACCTTTCTGCCTAATTACTTTTTGCTCCTCTCAAAGAGCAGCAGAAAATGAGAAAACAGATCACGAGACAATGAAAGCTGTGAGCTGCATCTACTACCAAGTATACAGGAAGAATTCCATAAGCTGTCAAATTTAAGAGCAACACAGCAATTTTCATTTTTCTTCCACTTAAAAGCAATCACAGCTTGAAATGTTTAAAAGACAATGTCCCGAGTTCATGCCCAAGCCTCTCAAAGTTTTCAACACAGCATCTTACAAGTGAGAGAACACTGTCTTTTTATTTGTAATCCAGAGTTTGAAATACTTTACAATATACTATTAATTTAATTTGTCTAAAGAAATAGCATTAAGAACTTAAAGAACAGTGTGCCATTAAATGTTAAGGACTGTATTTTTAAAAACCTTTCTTAAAAAAGGTTATAGAGGTACGATGAATTTAAGTTGTATTTTAAAGTCAACTACTTAAGCATCTCAATGATTGAAAATGAAGTGCAAAATCGGAAGTCCAGTCACAGATGAGGCTGTAGAGCTGTGCTCAGGACTGAAGAGGTCTAGAAGGGCAGGCACTGCTGCACACTCCCCAAATTAACTCAGCCTTGTCCCAGCCATGAATCCTGCAGATCCGAGCAATGCCACTGATTAAGTCAGTATGAACAACTTAACACAAATTCTCCCTTTCTAATAAGAAGGATATTAAGTAAAGCTTTCAGTTAGGCAATAAAACCTTTCTAATTAGCAACAAAAAAGTAAAAGTGACATGCTTACTCTGTTTCAGGCACTTTCAAGATCATAGTTTATTTACTGTAGGTAAAAAGCTAGTATACAGATTAAGGGATCTCCTAAATTTCAACTCTACAGTTATACACCATCTAGTATTCTTGCTCTGAATATTAACCAAAAGGTTTCTAAACACCTGTAAGCCCCACTATAAATCTGCATCGTTATGATGAAAAAAATATAGAAATCAACGCTCAATCTTTTCAATGCATAATATTTACACTGTGAAACCAATGGGAAATAACAAGCAGTGGAAAAGAAGCAATCAATTTTAAAAAGCTAGAGTTTTATATAGGTTTTGGGTTTCTTTACAATTGTGTGCTAATCAGCATAATTGTATATATAAAAATTAATATATAGCAGAGCATCCCATTACAGAAATCTGAATTGTCTGAACTGCTGCCATTACTTGCTAACAATTTACATGCAACACCTGCTAGAATTGACTTTTTGTTTTTAAAGTGTAAAATAGTTCAAGGTTTAAGAGACAAACATTAATTTGTGTACAAAACCGAAAATTGCACTCAAGAATAGTACTGGTCATGAGTCTCTGCCATACAGAAGTGGAGGGAAAGAAAAACGTACCAATGATAGAAAGCAGTCTCTTTCCATTCACTAATTTTCAAAGGCAATGCATAGACTGAGAATACCTGGATGGCAAACTCCAGAGACTCTGGAAACAAACAGCTTTCACACACACAAGACCTCTGCAGGAGGCCTTTCTTTGCATCAGATGGCAATGGCTGACAGCAAATAAGGGGCACCAGGTGTACAAGTAAGTAGATCTTGAAAAATACTAAGATGGGGCAGTTGTTAATATACAATTCAAACTATATATACAATATAATGGAATGTATCCCCTCCCAAACTGTTTTATGAAACAATTGGACCTTTCTATACTAGCCTTATGACTCAGCTATCGTTCTAATGAAACTATAAGTACACAAGAGACTTGCATGAAAATTAAAGTTTATGGGGCATTTTACAGGAACTATTGACAAAGCTGCTTAACGGCATTTCTGCTTTTTAAGTAATTTTGTTAGATAGAGTTGAAAACATCTGTGTATAAAATGTCCTGACAGACACTTCAACACGGAGCTTTGGTGACAAACCACTTCAATAACAATGAGGTGAAAAATTAAACAAAGTCTTTAACTCAAACTGAATAGGAAATGGAATGCCAATATGGCAGTTAACCCTTTTTCTGTTGTTTAAAACAGGAAAGTCTCTTGTACCAGCAGTATCCTGTATACAGATAGAGGAGAAGGGAATACACCACTTATAATCCCCATTAAACAAAAGCCGATTCATCATGTGAGAAGGTACAAATTACAGAAAACATGAATAGTCAATAAAAGAGAAACAACTGGTTTACATGAAAGAAGAGAGAACACTTCAGTCTGAATGCAGTTACTTTGTGAAAGCTGCTACAACAGCCCACAGAACCTCATTCGTGTTGGTTTTCATACATTCAACCTCAGGGTCTAAATCCAGGAGCTGCCGCACTCTCTTTGTGGCTAGATCATACTGCTCATCCAGGAGGGGGGCAAAAGCGTTCTCCAGGACATCCGAGGCGTGGGCTAAATACACGAGCGCCAGCAAGCGCTTGTCCATGCGGTGGGGGTCGTTCACCCACTTGTCAAGAACCGCCTCCTGAACCTTCTTGATGAGGCGCTGCTTGATGTTGTTGTTGGTGAGAGGGTGTGTAGTCATGTCAAAAAGAAGGAAGTTTTGTTTCTCTGTTGTCAGTACACCTTTTTCCACTAGATTTTTAGCTAACCGCTCGCGGACATTTCGTAGTTGGTAGTGCAACTTCAGTGGGTTCCATGTTTCACCTAGAACAACAAGAAAACCACACAACACTCAGACAGAGTTTAAGCTGTACTGCTGCAGTGATGTTTTTTTTCTCTCCTCTGTGGTGCAGAATAAGTTGTCAAAATCATACAGCGGGCTACAAGATACTGTGCTCCTGTCAGCATTTCTCTGATGCCTGGCATGGAGGCAGAGACCAGGAGAACCTCCTTGGAGGAGCTCTGGAGTACACTGAAAGTTTGGAATAAATGATAGTTAAGCCATGTCTTGATTACAGACATGAAAAATAAACAAAAACCTTGTATTGTAAAACAAAAAATGAATCAGTTATGCAGAATGAATTTACTTCTAGCAACAATAAAAATAAGGTAAAATCCACCACTTTCTACAGCCTTTGTGCATTTTTATGAGTCCAGCTTTTTATGACGTCAGAGACTGGAAGAAGTGTTCCTGCCTTTCTTCTGCCACAGAGACAAGCTAATGCACACCTACCCGGTGGGTTTCTTTATTTCTTTAGGTTTCCACGCTTCATCCCCTTCCTGCTTCCACCAGATGAAACATGACCTTGCACTGTGAGAGTGTGTGTGGGACCGGTGTGCCCACATGAAACACATATTGAGCAGAGTCTTTAATGCTTGTATATAAATTATTTCTAAAGCCTCTAATGCCAGAAGAACTGGGCCCTTCAGAGTGTGTGACTGTGTGCATAGAAGAAATTGACAAAGCACAAAATCAGCATCAACAGCTCCAACTAAAACTCTTTAGCAGTGAGAATTCTACCTTTGCTTAAGAGCTTACTTAACAGGCTAAAAAATTTAATTCCAGCTTACTTAAGAATTTATCATAATCCCCTCCTGATGTAAAAGACTATGCATTTTAAGGGGCAAGAAAAGGAACAGCATAAAGTATTTCTTACACAGATGGAGGTTTTCCATAAATGATATGAGAATTTCTGTACCAAACTTCTGAAAAATTTATTGGTTAGCATAAAATAATAGCAACAACAACAGTAAGCCACAGGTTTCTCCCACTGTGATGGAGGGTGACACACACTGTATCCAAGGAACAGCCAAGAGAAGTAAACAAATGAGGTGACTCCCACTGCAGAGTGAAAGGCAGAGAACCCAACTACACATCACCGAATGCAATTCCCCAGTTTGATCACGAATGGAACTATCACACAAACACAAGAGAGCGGTTTTCCTTATTACCTTTCATAGGGCAAAGGCTATTTCCTAGATTTTTGTACAGTTGCCATGTGGCTGAAAGTCAGTGCTGTGGTGACACCTTGTGACCAAGCTCATCAATTACACAGACACTTGCAGACACAGAGATATTTGCTACATCTACAGGAAACCTGGCATTTCAATCTCAGCTTCTATATTCCCTGCCTTTGCTTTCCTTAGAGGCCACCTGATAAACATCATCCTGGAAAACATAAGGTGTTACGTGTCCATATACTTATTTACATGATGGCTTTGAACTCACATGTACTGCAACTTCGAGCAGCATCCTACATCACTGATAATCATGGCTAGAGTAGATTTTTTCTAGGATCAACCTGGTCATCAAAACAAAATTCTGACAGAGTTTATGAAATTATTAAATGAAATAAAACAAAACCAACCAATCAATAAAAATAAACCCCCCCCTCCCAGAACCACTGAAATACTTTTCTTCGTAAGGACAGATCTCCAAATCATAGGAAATACAAAGAACACTGATGCCATCTAAAAATTAGTAATTGATAAGCATACATTAGTAAAAATTATTGACTGAAGCCTTAGCCAAAGCACTGATGATAACTATCTTCCCAGAGCCTAAGCTCAGCAGGGTCAGGAAAGCCTTAGCTTAGCTCAAAGAAAACCTACAACACTAGTTCATTCATTAGCTGACCTTTTTTGAGCCAGACCTAACTTGATGTGCATTGCACTGGGAGAGGAGGTGAAATGTCAGCACAAATTATGTATTTGGGACAAGAAAAATGAATTGTTTTTGCTGGCTGTAAGAGGGAAGGGGAGCTGAGTGAGAACTGAGCTCTGCAGCAGCCATGCCCCTCCTGACATGGGCTGCTTTGTAGTCCAGTCTCCCCCCTGCCTGACAGCCAAGGAGCAGGAGAGGAGGGATGACAAGGACCTGAGAATGAACTGGTGTGCAAGGAAGGCTGTTTAAGGTGGTGCAGAATGAATGGGCAGAACAAAGAAAACAGGAAAGCAGAGAAAGGCAAAGAGATTTTTCTCATTTCTGCAGCTCATTGATTTTAAGTAGCAGATTTTACACAGTCAACTTCCAAATCTCATTACCCCCAACCTCCCAGTCACATTGCTGACAAAAGAGGGTTCTTTTCCTATGCTGTTTGCACAACTGAAGTACAGCTCTGATCTACACCAAGGAAGCTGCATTTACATGCTTTGTGAAAGCAGATGAACGCTGGTGATCAATTCTGTCTGCAGCTCAGCCTGGAGAGGAGAAGGCTCCAAGGAAACCTTCCTGCAGCCTTTCACTACTTAACGGGGGACTGCAAGAAAGATGGGGTCAGACATTTTAGCAGGGCGTGGGACATGAAGTAATGGTTTCAAAGTGAAGGAGACTTGGTTGAGATTAAATACAAGGATGAAGTTCTTCACAATGAGACACCAGAATGGATTGCCCAGAGAGGTGGTGGATTCCCCACCCCTGGAAACATCCAGTGTCAGGTTGGATGTTCCTCTGAGTAACCTGGTCTAGTGGAAGGTGTCCCTGCTGACTGCAGAGGGGCTGGACCAGATGGCCTGTAGAAGTCCCTTCCAACCAAATCTATTCATAATTCTGATAATTGGCATTTCATTTTTTCTCAGCTATTTACCAGCTTTACAGAGAGACCTGTGTGCAGAGTACTCATCTTGAAGACTTTGTTTTGACCAACAAGAAATATCTAACATTTAAAAATATTTATTACATTTCTTCAGTTAATGAAAAAATAAAACTCCTAACACTTTATTTTTTCTTCATGATTAATGGCCAAATCCTCAAAACCCTCAAGTTTTATGCGTGAGCTATGAACACTTCACCTCCTTTCTTTAATGAAAGATCTGAATACTCAGTGCACACACTCAGGCTCCAAACTTCGACCAACTCTCATTTCCAAACGCAGAGAAAGGCAGTTACATCTCCAGGGTGCAGTCCTGATTTACTTCAGAGTCAGTGGAAGGCACCTCTTCCACCAAGTTGAGATGTCCTCTGACATTTCCATACAGATCCTTTCTGTACCAAGTTAAGTCAAAAGCAACAGTTATTTATATTTAATTAAAGGCTACAATCAACAAGAGACTACCCTAGAGGACAGACTAATTAACATTTTTGCATATTTTCTCTCAAAAAACCTTGCAATATAATCTCTAGTGATGCCAGATAATTAGCTTTATTTGGATAAAAAAAGCAAATATACGTTATGTGCAAGGCTTACCACTAAGCAGTTCAATCCAATTTTGTACTGTTTCAGGAGGCTGGGTCTCTTTAATGTGTTTCAGAGCTTCATCAAGCAGAACATCCCCTGTAGGAGCATCTGATTTGCAAATCACCTAAGAATGAATAAAACACAATCAGTATTTTGACATAATTCATATATGACAAACACACCCATCAATAAAAAAACCTACCTGTTACAAAAACCAAAAGAATTTTAAAAAACCCCCAAACTCTCCCTTAAGAATATGCAACTTCAAAAAACCCAAACCTTTGTTGTTAAAAAACCCAAAACTATCAGTCCTTTTATTCAAAATACGTTAAGTCTGAGGTTATCTGTAACTTAAATTAACCTTAATGTGCTTAAATTATCGTGTTAATAACAAACTTAAAACCTTTTTTCTTTTTAAGGAAGATAATACGCTTATTTAGCCAGGTCCTTTGCTATCTCCCCAAAACAAAGTACACTACACTAAATTAGTCTCCAAATACAGTCTATTTTACTGCTTCAAGTCAATTTATTCAAAATACTGAGTTAAAAAATCAGGTTGCATGAAAATAACAGAAAAAACAATGAAAAAGTACAAAACTTAGCTTTCTTCAACATACTAATGGATAAAAATACGTTCAATATTTCAAGTTTTCCAGCTCTGAAGAACACACTGCCAGGTAATAAAGTTTCATTTAATAACAGTTAAACCACGTGTATTAGGAAAAATACACATGTACTAATAAACCCCTTAACATGCAACAATAAATGCAATACTATTTAAGTCTCATATTTAATAACTTCTAAGATTATTTGAGTTCTTAACTCAGGGAAGCACAACAAAAAAAATTGATACAGAGTAACATAATAAAATTCAAAAATATGAGTAACTTCTTGTTTACCAGTCTAAGTAGTTACAGAAACCATGCACAAATACAATGGTTTTTCTGGACGGAAAATCAAGAGCACCAAATGAAAACTTACAGATTAAACTAGCATGTTTAAATAAAATCTTTATTTATAGAAGAATTACTACTGTTGTTAACAATAATAATAGTAGCAGTTGTTGTTTTAGTTGTTGTTATTTTCATTGTTATTATTATATCTAGCAATTTAAATAGTTTACAAGTTAGCACTTTACAAGCATCAGGTAAAAGGTACCACACAATTGACAGAAAAATTAATATATCAGCACAATTCCATATATATATATACACACACATAGGAAAAGCAGGAAGCGAAAGCTCTTATTTTTCCTAACACTTCAGAGAAGTCAGAAAGGTGTTCTGGAAATGTCTAACTGAAATATATCCCAAGTTTATTTCTGTTTCATAGTTCTAATAATCCTTACTACAAACAATAGAGTGCAATACATTTTCATAGGGTCTGTTGATGACACTGAAATGAGCTGCAATGATAAGGCAACTTCAACTCCAGCAAGATGATCCCTAGCTGGTGTGCAAAAGTGTAGAGTATCTATGACATTAAAATTGCTCAGGAGATCTTTATGAGTACCTAACAGGTCATAGCTGGAATGATATTTCCAATTCAGATGGTCTATATAAAGCACAGAAACTAAGATTTTCAATAAAAATCAGCATGAAAGAATTACCACTGTTCTTCCACTTCTCTGCTACCCTGAATATCCACAGCACTGTTTCCTCAGTCAAGATTATCTTTTTCCCTCAAATGAGCGTACATTGGTTCACATTTCCATATTATTTCTCTCCCATCCACTTCCCAGCACATGGAGAGTGGACCAACAGAAGCCCAGCCACCTCTGAATCTTTAGAGATCTGCTTTTTCTTGATGGACTTAGTGGTGAATGCCTCTTGGCTAACTCTCTTCAGAGTGGGAAATTGGCTGGGTTTGGGATCTCATGAGTTGACTCATCACAGAAGATTAAGCATTCAGAAGGGGGACCTTTTTCCTCTCTAACAGAGGGACTAAAGCAGAAAAAAAGGAGGGAACATCCTGGTTCTTCAGAGATGCTGGTCCTTAGCCTGATTGCAAAAAAATATTCTTTGTTCCAATTCAAATTTTTCAGTGATTAATCAGGTACTAGATTTGCCTGGTACTTATTAATTAAGGAAATTTCAATTATATAGAATATTTAACTTGCATTTTTCACAATGCAGCTCTACAATTAAGCAAAGCTAAAGATTAAGCACAGATTTTTAAGTAAACTTAATTTTCTAGTTTTAATACAAAAATTCATTCTTGCATGAATTGCTCAGAATTGTTAGCAACAAAATACTGAAGTAAATCTGCCAAGGATTTACTGGGATTCCTTTTGCTTTTAATAACTCTATCTAATTTGGTTTGCTCTCTGAGCCTGTAAGACAATGTAGAGTTAACATCTTCTATTCTCAATAACCACTTGCAAATCTCAACATTCATTTATTTGTCTCTAATATTGATTCCAGTAGACAGAACTCCAAAATGGTGCAACAATTACTTAGTCTTAAGCCAAATTTACAAGGATGTTGCAATGTGTAACACACCATATCCACTTACAAAGTTTCACTAAGGCCCATCAAGTCATTGTCCACTTTTCTCAGTCTCATTTGACTCTCTATGGCATTTAATCATAGATTTAATGCATCTTGATCCATTCTGAAGTACAAAATATTATCAGCAGAGATCAACCTGATTTAAGGCTTTAAGTGGAAAACATATTATTCTTTCAAGTTAATTATATGATCAAACCCACAGTTAGCTGGTTGCAAATCTGTGCTACTGCTCAAAAATCTTGTTCTCCCCTCTTCTCGTGCTCACCTTACCACTTGTGCCCTACCTGATGACAAGATCAAGAGAGTGGTACCAGCAGAAACAAGAAACAAAAGTGATCAAAGTAAACTAGTTTTCACCCCTGAATCACAACCTTGGATGTATTATTAGAAAGCTCTTTCTACTTATGAGGCACAGTATCTATTTCAGAGCCAAAGCTAAGGGCATGGGAAGCAAAGCCTGCAGAAGCAGGACAAGTAGTAGTAGTACTTGACAGACTAGAGACACTTAAATCTGGCCAATACAGAAACACGACTGAAATTAAGTGTTAATGGAAAACTTCAAATAAAGTGCAAAACAACACAAGTCATTCACAAGAATTATTTCTAAATTGATGAATTGATGGAAGTGGTGCAGTTAGGGATTTTATTTGCATGAAAGTATTTAAGCAGAAAACAACCTTCATTTAAATTTTAAATTAATGCCTATTTTTATAGAACCCTCCTGCCTGAAAACTGGAAAGTATCTCAAATACCTTACAACTGCAGAAAAAGAAAACCTTTAAATTGTGTAGATTTTAGAGATCACCTTAAACAAACACATCTACCCAATCCCAAAACTACATGATAAAATTTAACAAAAACCACCCAACCACAATCAAACAAAAACCAATCCCAACCCAGACCAATAATTTTGCTTGTATTCTTTAGTGAATATACATACAGGTTACTTTCCCTAAAAAACCCAGCAACCTCACAGTTAATATTCGAGTAGCTAGAACTGACAAGGTTTTCACAGAATGAAAATAACTCCTGATTGAATGCCTAAGAAGATTACTGAATGCCTAAGAAGCCAAAAGCTCTAGAGGAAAAAAAAATGTGCGAACTAATCAATGCTGAATATGCTTAAATGAGGCTAAAAGAAGTAGGGACTGTTTGTCGGAACAGAGGTTAGATTTTTCTGAAGTGAAGGGAGCTGGGAGAAGGTTGGGGAATTCACAAGCTTGCCTTAAAATGTAGCAAAAGATAATATTGACAGGGAAATGTGCCATAAGAGAATTTATTTGTGGTGGACAGACAACATTTGACCAGGTTTTCAATAGGCTTATTTTACAAGTATCCTCTAATGCTGAAGTAAAAATTCTTCCAAGAGTGTGACTTAGCACATTTTGCAAAAAGGGAAAATTCAGTGGTAAAAGTAAAAAAATAAGGGCTTCAAATCTTCAGCCTAATTCTACAAAGGACCATAGAGATGTGGCCATCTTGAAGGTTAGAGAGCACAACCAATATAACACACTAGCCTCATGCTTGAAACTAAATAGTTTGTATTCTCAGGGGCCACAAGAACAAGAATGGTTTCCTTCCCATGCAATGCCAGCACAAACTGCAGCATTGTGTACACCAGATGTAAGCTGGTGGCCTGCAGGACACATCTGGCATCTGGCAGTTACCCACTCGTTTCAGCCTCAGCCCACATCCCACCAGCATTGCAAAAGCCAGTTCCTTTGGCAGATTACAGCTGGTGCCCCTGCCAGTAACTGCTGCCACAGCCACTGCCAACGGCTGGTTGGCAACAGTACCAGCAACACATCCAGAGAACAAACATGGGCACAGAGCAGGTACCAGAGATGCTCCATGGCACTTCATTCCAGCACTGAAACACTTTTTAACTTTGCACATCTACCTTAGGTCATTACTCAGAATCATCATCCTTCACACAAAGAAAAAACCCCATCCTTTTTCTTAGAATCAGTTGCAATTTATAGCCCCTGTATTGTGTGGAGCATGACAAGTAAACGAGATCATTTTCCTGCACTTACCTTTCTTGTTAGCAGACTTTTGCGCCTCATTCCACAGGCCTCCAGCTGGAGACGCCCCCGCAATGCCAACTCAATTAACATACAGCCACGCAATCCCGAGGAGATGCAATCGTTCCAGAACGATGTGTAACCCTGTGGAGAACGAAAGACAGTAAGATATCTCCATCTCCACCTGAAAGTGAACACAAAAAGGGCCTTGCTGTGTTCTCTGAGCAGTTCTCCTGCTTTCACACTTTTGAAGTGACATCACTAGTCACTATCATTCCTGCCCTGAAAACGTGAAAGAGAAACAGTCTCATCCTCTTCAGTTTTGACACTCAGTCTCTCTGTTGTGAAGAACCAGGAATCCTCAGGAAAATGATACAGAATGAAAGAGGGCGATACCAGGAACTGTGAGGTATAAAGTGTAGTTTTATACACAGTCAAAATAAACTTAGGACAGTTGTAAGACATCAAGCATTTGGCATTACTGACATCACATGGCTTTATGAGTGACCAAGAAACATTAACATGACTTTACGTGCATAAACAACATGGCACTGAGAAAGCAATAATAAACTAAAAACTTATATTAAGTTAACTATAGAGTATACTGAAAAACACAAATGTGACAATCAGCACAAATCATGGAACAGATTCATCTGGCTTGAGCACAGTAACGTAAAAGACAAATACTTTCAAAGAAATATTTATAACAGCTACTATTTTGTCATTTAAATCCTTTGAAAACATGTGCTTTTACAGCTTGAAGCATAGTTCTTTACAAACTACAAAACTGCATACCACATTTATTCTGCAAAGCACACCACACCTACTGTGATTTATCTGTTTCTCCATTGACTGCTGTTTGCTTAAATGGCAGAACAGACCACTTGACCCAATACATTTACTCATCAGTATCTAGAAACACAACTGTTTGACTTTTGTACTCCACTGTTCAACAGTTATGACAAAAAAAAAATCTTACAAAAAGAATTCTCTTTTATATGGAGTAGCCAACAACATTCTTGCATATTTTTTAATATTTGAGTATCTAAGACAAAGCAAAATCGTTCAGAAATGTTCTGAGAAACGTTTGATATGATTCATAAAGATCTTTCCAAAGTCCTCTAGTGAAGCACTTCTGAAAACGGCAGCTTTGGGATATTTTAGAGAAAGGTGCTGTACACAAGACAAGGTGGGGGAAAAGCAGAAGACAGCTCTGCTTTTCATAGATTTGTCTTAACCAATAGCTTAAATCAAGAGCAAGTCAATTTTATTATTTTTGCAGACGAAAGTTGCCAATGTATAAAGATATAAGATAAACATACCCTAAGTCCACTAAATTTACAAACCAGTCTAACTAATGCCATAAATTACAGATTCCCAAGGATGTAAAAATACTTGTTTCAATTTTGCACATAGCTATTTTCAAGATATAATATTTTGTATTATAAATACGACTAATACTTTACAAAAAGTCTACAAAATCTCTAAGGTAATTATGGAATCTCTAATGTAATTACGGAAATAGGTCCCATATATTTATTTAAAACACCATAAATATGAGTTTGGAAAGGCATTTGAGAAGATATCTAATCAGCCTTCTACTCTAGAGCTGTTACACTGCTAGTATCAGCTACTCCTATAATGCCATTCTGCAGTTAAGACTTTGGTTGGCACCAGACATTTTTGCCAAACGACACACACGATAAAGTGCAGTATTTGCTTGAGTGGGAAGAGATACTACTCCCACATTTTATTTCCAATCAGTCTCTTTACATAATAATTTCTGAAGTCAGGCAATACCTACACAATCAAAAGGTCTACTCCACAAACTCACAGGCATAATAAATTTACACTTATTTGAATTAATAGAAAATTTCATATTATTATGCAAACAATTAAAGCTGATGCTTTTCCCCTTTTTTTAGCAATGAAACCTGAATTTTTTTAAAAAAATAATATTTTTCAATGAAGTGACATTAACTACACCTCTCCCAGCACCAATTACCAGATGTAAACTCCTCTGTTGCAGTAGTTAACATGGGTGGCCACAGGCTGAGGGCTGCAGAGAAATACAGGCTCATAAGGTAATTTAGGTCACAGGAGTCTCTAGTCCTACCTCCTGCTGCAAGCAGGTTCAGTAATGAAGTCAGGTCGCTCAGGGTTCTATTTAAGCATGTCTTAAAAACTTCCAAGATGGAGACCGCACAACAATCCAACAGTTTTTAACCAACTAATCCTGAAAAACAGCTCAAAAAGACTACATCCTTCATAAACGGAGCTGCTTGTTTTGGTGGGTTAGATGACAGTGAAGTCATGAGAATGTATCCTGTAGCCATCATCTTCTTATTTTTCTTCTGCCCCCAGGCACAAAGCTCACAGCTAATCCTCTAGAGAAGGAATATTATATTTCCACACACAGAAATTGCACAGTTACCAACAGAGTCAGGAAAGAGATTCTTTTCAATCCATTAACCTGATCTTTCCAGATTGTTCTGGTAGATGAACTGGTCAGTTTTACCTACTGCGAAGATACCAGACAATCGAAGGAACCTTCACAGAATATCAGTTTAGCACACAACAGTCTAACTAAATCATCCTTTAAATTAACACGATCTTCCTGAAGTAACTAGAACTGAATGGAAGACACTTATCTTTGACACTCCAAACACCCTCTTGACACCTACTTTAAATGGCATACAGCATAACTAGAAAAGGTGCACAAAAGAGAAACAAAGGGGTGGAGATTAATAATTCATGGGGAGGTGGAATTGCAATACAGAATAATGTAGTATTTTTAAAGGAAACAAGGGCTAAAAGACAATTTAAAAAGCTAGCTCACAGGTTAGGAGTCAGTAGCCAATTTCTTTTCTGTTTTTCCATTCAATTGTTTTAACAGGAAGGCAGAAGGGTTTTTTAAAATCTTTTAAAAGACAAAATCAATAATGAAGTTTGACAGACAGCAATGGATCTGTAAACCACACGTGGACCAAGATGAAGTCAATGTTCACTGAGGGAATTGTCATCCTGGCCCCACCCCCTCCTGAATGTGACCTGGCCACTTCTCATTACAGCACGTGTAACAAGACAGGGATGCAGTTTTTAAAACTGCTCATTTATTCCAAATTCTTAGCAGTCTCAAAACACTTGATTGAAGATCAAACACCACTACTCAGAAATGCAACTCATTCTACTATTTAATGCTCTTAAACAGCACTAGTTTTCTCACAAATACAATACCAAGTATTTTTACTTTATCCATCTTCCTTCAAGTCTTATAGCTTTATAAACTTTTTAACTCAAAGAAATACTTACTTCATAAAAGTTGCTAAGCAGCAGGGGGTAAGACTTACAAAGCAGATTATTTTTATCTGACAGCAATCACATTAGAATAGCACTGTAAGCTATGAATAGCTTGCAAGACAAAATTTTAAATCTACAATGACTCAAAGATCAAAAGACTGTTTACAACTGTCATGTTTATTTACACAAACACAGCACAAAAGCATTTTTCATCAGACCTGACCTAGAAACTTTCAGCTAAAAACTAGTTTTGCTAGGTAAGCATAAAGGGAAATAAGAATAAAGTTTACACCAAATACTTGTTACCACATTAACTTTGAAAGCTCAGACTTTCCACCCAGGTATGGCAAAGCACAAAGCTGAGACTAAGATCTTCTTTCCAGTTTAAGAATAAGTTATTTGATATCCATATTCATTAGGCCATTTCTTTCCCACCAGCTCCTATGGCATTTATCCACTTCCTCCTATTCCCTTTTACCCACTTCCAGCTCACACAGGTATTCCTGTTCAGCTATTCCTTAATCACTTGAAACTCCCATCTATTAAACAGTCCACTGTATAACAACGGCCAATTACCAAAACTACCTTACTTTCCACTTCCTGCTTCTACTTAGTCTCTTTAGAGCCATTAAGTTATTTGACAGATTTTAAAATTCAAAAGGTTGTTCCAATTTTTTCTTCTTTAAAAAAGATTGTTAACACACTATCTCTGATCCAACAGGGCACTGCAGCCACGACCTAATTTCATAAGTACAGTAAAAAAATCAGAGAAGAGAAACATGATGAGATGTAACTGAAGATACTTGGTGCTAAATATGTTAGTGATTTCTACACAATTAAGGCTACTTTAAGATTTGTAAAAAACTTCACAATCATTTCACTTAGGCATAAAACAGCCAACCTTCACAGAGCAATGACTCTCACACCTTCCAGGCTACTGTCACACTAACTCCATTTGAAACAAAAAATAACTTAAAAAAAACCACAAAAAACAACTAACAGAAAGATCCCATTGAATAAACATCACTATATTCTGTTTCCCAAGTGCAATTTAAAGTTACCCAGCAGTAACAGTGCAGAAAATGCAATTAAGTTGTAGATGTCATTTTATGTTTATGTGGACAGAAATAATCCCTAATGGATTACAAAGTTAAAAAAAAAAAGAAAAAAAACCCCTTTCTTAATAAAACATAGAACAAAAGACTCAGAAAAGACTGGGTAAACTTTTACTCAAGAACACTATTTTTTATATGTCAGAGTTGCTAAAAATTTATTCCCACTACAGAAATATATATTGTCTCTCCACTTCTTCAGTTAACTCAGAATAGGTGAACAGCAGTTCTACTACACCTGGCACAGACAAGAAAGGAGAAGGACAGAGAAAAAAATCCATGAAAACACTTCAGATTCAAGAGAAAAGAAAGAAAAACGCTTGCAGCGTTACAAATCTGAGGCTTCAAAATACACACATGGCAATATAAATAAATACGATGTGTTTAACTCACGTGGTTAAGGGCAGCTGTTTACAGAACACAGAACTGTAGCTGCTAATGCATTCTAAACTAAGGAGTCTCAAGCCATGCAGATTACTTTGCAGATCACAGGGCCATTGCAATTGAAAACCAGCTTCTTTTAAAAATGCACCATAAAGTCACGTAATGATATGTGAAGATAACTTGTGGATTACTAACATCTACTCACCATAACAATTAAGTATTTCTTTATTTCAGCATGACAGGCCTTGCAGACCCATCCTCAGAACCACACAGCCTCACATTTAGTATCACACATCAGTATTAGGTTGAAGTTTTGGACCTGATTCAGACTCAATTTACATTTATGAAGAACCACAACAGAAGTTTCCCTGGGATAATGCACATAACACTGCTCAGTCTATGCTTCTCTTACTAAAATCCTTTTCGTTTTACATTCGAATTTAATATTACTCCTTAGACCTTCACCTAGCACCCTCTACCAAAACACAAAACTAAAACAGCTATAGTAAACAACTGAAACAAACCAAACAAGTGCAGGGAACTTCTAAAGGAGAAACATCACTACAGCTACCCAAACCCCTGAATTCCTGTTCTCAGGAAATTCCAAATTTTTCTTTTATGAAAGACACAAAAGGACTTTGAAATTTGGTAAATAATGTAATTTCTGAAACTTCATGTACAGACAAAATAAATAAAACTCTTTATTTATTGGTTAAACTCTTTCCAGCCAGGTCAGCTCAAGGGAAGCTGGCCAACTAACAAAAAGAAGTGAACAATTACAACTCCTGAGGGGTTTGGGAGTCCCAGCTCCCAAAGCAATACATCTTAATCTTGTCAGAAGACATCAAATCCTTGGTTTCTGGGTTTCTCATCTAGGAAACACAATCCAGGTTAAAGAAAGCTTTCACATTAGCAAACAGTAAATTCTGAATTTATAGGTACCCTGGTCTCTATTAGAATAGCATTTTAGAAAAAAAATTGCAACAAACTCTACCTAGATGATGAAAGATACTGGGAATGTTACTTTCATTACTTCTGCATAGACACACTCACAAGCTTTTTTGGGGGTAGCAACATAAAACCTCTAAGACACAAAACTATTGGTTTGTTTATATACAAACAGTTGTTGAGCTTTCCAAAACAGGCGTTTCTTCCTTGCTATCTATTCTTTCCAATGTGTGGCAGACTATTTTTATGTTCTCACAAATCACAGATGACAAACATATTGGAATATACCTCATGCTTGCTGGCATCAGGGAAAGTTACAGAGGACAATTATCTGCAGGTCCAATTAGGAGCCCTTGCCAAATACACATGCCAGAATAATAAATATACAGTTTAGAGACATATAAAACACACAACGTTCAGTTCTACTGTTCAGATGATCATAAGAGGAACCAGTTGTCAAGAGATGTAAGCCTGACATGGACTAACTGAAATGAATGTGGAACTTGGGAAAAAAACTTTCCAAGTCAGTTCAGATCACTTGTAGGACTGGACAAAGTAAATTGAGTCATCTGCTGGTATAAATTTTATATGAGCTGGTTTTCATTTTGAATAGCACAATTACCAAGGAATCTACTTATATCTAGCATTTACACAGCAGTGTCATGGAGGAAAAATGCACCTGCATGCTGACTGTGTGTAGTTAATTCTGAGGAAGACTCATGCTCTATACATACAAAAATTCAGATTTATTTTATTAGAGATACTAAGAGTGGCAGAGAGAAACACCAGGGGAAAAACAGCAGGGAAAAAGCAGGACAAAATGGTACCCCAGTGTTCAATTACTTTCCCAGCACAAGCAATTCCTGTGAATCACTACTTTTTACCTTGGACAAATTCACTGCAGTTTAACTGACCTTCCAAATCAATATCACCACATCTCATTTTAGCCTTGCACAAAACCTTGCATGTAACTGGAGAAGGTTCGTCCCTCCTCATGTCTTCATTTTTAGCCATGTGAGGACTAAACCCAAGCAAGCAGTCCAAAACCTGAACTGCTGCTGAAGACAAAGTATTTCTTCACTCCATGTAAGCACATTGCTGTTCTCTCTCCTGAGCCCACAGCAGCATTTTTGTAGTCAGCCAGATGAGCAAGTGGTCTTTCTGAGACTAATAGCCAGCTCCCTCACCTGATTCACCATGAAGGTGAACCAATTTCAGAGACAGCGTGGAAAAGGGAAGGAATGTGGCTGGGACAGACAGGAAAATGTAACATCATCCCATTCCGTGACAATTCACACTTCAATAGATAAACTGCATCCAAACCCTGAATAATTTTTATAACCTGCATACTTTCAGCTAGAACTTAGTCTTTGGGACAAAAAATAGGGGGAAAAATTTGTACATTATTGGGATACCTGTTCTGAAGCCATTCATGACCAAAATATGCTCAGAAAAGACAAAATCATAAAGCTTAAGGTATCATGCACTTTTTGTCATTACCTTCAGCTCCCCATTTTGGACTTCAGCAATGACTACCCTGATGATCATAAATTGGAAGTGATATTATTTAAATCTGACAAGGCATATGACAATAGCATCCCTTTCTGATTCTCTGAAGCAAGTTCTTTCAGAGGCGAGTACTAGTCTATCATTAGCCAGCACAAAGCACAGAAGGAACATAATATAAAATCATCTGTCACCCATTTGAAACCTACTGCAAAAGACAAGAAGAGACAATTTATCCTGAAATAGAGGTTGTGGCAAGTTGTATTTCGTAATGGACTTAATCGCAATTGTGACAGAACTGTCAGTTTTTCAGTCAACGAGCTCCTCCCTGAAGTAGTAGTTTTGGGACGACAGAAAGACAGCTGGGGAGAACAGAAGGGAAAGGATTAACAGCATACAGTGTCCAGGTGCTCTGCAGCAGGTGAAGAGTTATTAGGAACTGGCCTGCCACAATTTTCTTGTCAGATGTCTGCTTCCTTCTCCCTGCATCCCTTCTCCAATGTAAGAATCGGTCACAAGCAACTTTACAACTTTAAATGCTTTACAGCTATGATTGCTCATGAAACAAACACTGCATAAAAGTATTTTGATTTTAATGAAGAGTATGAGTGGAGTAAAAGGCACTGGACTATCAAATTCCCAAAAGAGACAACCATCATCCTAATACACTTCTGCCCTTACGTAGTCTCTCTACAACTACCAACATTACTTTGAAGTTTTGAAAGCACTTTTATCACCTGAAGAACTTCTGCAACACATCTCCTTAAAGCTGCTCCAAACAGGCAAAGTACAAAACATAAGCAGAACATACAGAGAAAGGATAACAACAGTATTTGGTTTATTACAAATGTTTTAGCATAGAATTGCAATTCATTCAAAACTGAGCAAAAGCCTAATTTTAAGCATTCCAAATGCATCTATCACCAGCATTCTTCTATAACAGAAACACTATGTTCTGTTGGATTAAATGGAGATACCAGCTGACAGCCCTAGGAGAGGGCAAGCAACAGTATGGAGCATTGTCTTCTAACACCAATACATGATTTTGTTCCTACCCTTTCTAGCTGAAGGTGGAACTGCTGATTGCAGAAAGATAAATGGTCTGACACCACTGCAGGTAAGTAAATCTCTTATTCGTGATAACACAACTACAAGCAGAAATCTCAGGCAAATCAAGGTCAGTAAATGAGTTACTGGGCAATAAAAGAAATAAATTTACTGATCTTTTAGATATGAAAAGCTGCTAAAAGTTAGTCACTTATTTAGGAACATCACTATAATGAACTAATATGCTTCTGCATCTCTTGAATGGGTCTGGAGTCAGCAAGACTGATGCTATACATGCTTAATTTAATACTGAGCATGTTTTAAAATGTATTCGTCCAACAAATCTGACACCCGACTTTTTCAGTCAAAAACTTAAATTACAAAATTTTTAGATTAGCCCTTAGAAATAAGGAATCCTTAAAAAAAAAAAAAAAAAAAAAAAGTCTTTCCTTCCAGCACACTTGTTACAAGAAGCTTCACAGCATAACAGCAGGCAAACTGGTCTGGTAACACAAGAACACAAAATTCAAAAAAGTCCAAAAACTTTTCCAAGTTTTCAATTACAAACAGAAATGCTGGTCAATACTAGAACTCCTCTTCTGCAGGCAGCCACCATTTGTTCCACCTCAGCTAGATCCTTATACAGACTTCTGTGAACCTCTGATTCAGCTCCAGCAGCCTTAGACGGACTAAACATATAAAGCAGCTTGAAGCCCAGTGAGAACCAATGAAAAGTCTTTCTGCCAGCCTAAATAAAAATATTTATAAGAATGTGGGGAAAATGCAAACAACAGAAAACAATTACAGAAGACAAGAAAAAGGAAAAACTATTGCAACATTCATTGAAGACAGGCTGGAATGTCCAAAATTACTTGAATTCTCAAGACAAAAGTAGACTGCTCTCACCATAGGTATCTTATACAATCTGATCCATTTTCATTTTCAGGAAACCAAAAAGATCTGTTCTTTTCTTTCCAGTGCAGGTTACTGTAACTTATATCAACCTGAATGGAATCACAGCACAGAAGCTGCTGCAGGCAGTAAGTCTCAAGACAAGCTGACATAGTCAAATTATGCATATGCTTTAATGACCCATTAATGCTTACTTTCTAATATACATTCAATACATATATTTCAGTTTATTAACTCTTAATAGCTATCAACTTATTACCCCTAAGAAAATCTCATACTCCATAACACTACAGTACTGCACAATGCCAGACAGATTTAAACAAAAAACCAAGCCCAGCTTCTCTGGCAGCATTTTTTGGCAAATCTCAAATAAATTTCCTCTAGAAAGGAACTGTGTGGCCTTAGCCCAAACTGCAAATAAAATGTTTAGGGTTAGGATGTCTTGCTTGACTAACTCTTCAATAATAGTTTCGATCTTTTCTCCCGTCAATGGACTCATCAAACAAGAGAGACAAAAAATCTCCACAATTCTGGAATACAAGAATGATAGTTAAGCTGAGAACATATTCAATGTCTTTCCTCATGCTTAGATTCCAAGCAATCCTGAAACACAAAACTGAATTTTGGTTCAGATGACAACATGATTCAATAAAATTCTTAATTATTAGCAATTTCCTAAAAGTCAAACCCTCCATTTTCCTTACTAAATAGTTTTCACACCTGTCTGTCATATATTGATTTTCACTGCTTCTACAGACTAACCCGTTTTAAAACATTTGGTTAAAGACAGGACCCAGCTTCACTTGACATGAGTGCATTAAAAGAAGGCTATTTCCTATGTATTATATAGACAAAAAATAGATTTAATAACCAAAAGAGGGAGTTTCATTTTTCAGGTATCTCTAAAATGGGTAACAAAGGAATTTCAGATACAGGAAAAGAAATAGCTGTAAAAAAACATTTTGAAGACATTCTGAAAACAAAATAATTTTAGGAGGCATTCTTCCCTTTTACCAGTCATCTCTCAGAAATAATAACATCATAACCTATCATATCCTGTATCCACAACCTCAGGTGGAATGGAACCACAAGGATCATCAAGCCCAACTCCTGGCCCTGCACAGGACAGCCCAAATAATCCTGCTATATGCCTGAGGCATCTCCAGAATCTCGCTCCGCCCCACATCCAGGGTTGCCTCCTCCAAACTGCAGAATCTGGCACTTGCCCTCATTAAACTTCATGTGGCTGGTGATATCCAACCCTCTGATTTGTCAAGGTCTCTCTGCTAGGCCTCTATGATTTCCAGGGTAAACGACTCCTCTCAAGTTGGTGTTATCAGGAAACACAGTAATACTACTAAAAAGATAAAAACAAGATGCCCAAAACTTGTAAATGCTAAAAAACCATTAAAGTAAAACACTGCTATAGGACTACTCTGGATTTTTTCATGAGTCAAAGGAAAACAAATTCAAACTTCAATTATGTGCAGTTTAAACAAACTGGACTCCTCTTCACATTAGATTAGGTCTTTTTTCACCTATACCTATAGACAGCTCTTTCCTGCAAATATGACCTTTCAAGTAAGCCACCACCTTCTCAACCCAGAAACTTGCAGGAAACATCTAATGATATATCCTAACCTAGGAAAATTTTGAAAATTAAGAAGAAAAAGTCAAGCCAGAATGGAGGAGTGTTTATTATTGGAATACTACAAGGCAAGGACTTTGATGTTTGACTCCAGTCCCTCCTGATTTCCTCTTTTCATGCAAATGAAATCATTAGCCATTTACTGGAACATAAATTGCACTCTAGTTATAAATAGAAGATAAGTTAGTGAGGGAAATCTCTGAAATGTTCTGACAGTCAAACACAGAAATACTTCAGGAAAGCACGCTTACATATTCTACAAAGCACAGTATTCTTGACAAGGAACTTGGCAGGTATTTGACTAACCTGCCACAGCATTTAGGAATAAATAACACACAGTAACTGCTGTCAGGCCCTGAAAGCACTGAAGCCAAATGTTACTGCCTGTTGCAAGCATGTACACACGTATATGTTACACAGGCACATCTCTCATTAAAATGAAGGTAATAAAAACGCCTAAATTTGCTAAAGAGGAGGCAACTATGGCACACACACTGCTGAACCCTTATGAGACCTCTGATTAAATCAACATTTAACAGTCTGACTGCTCATTTAGAAACGAAAAGACAAACTTAGAAGCCTAACTTTCTTCATGATTAACTGTATACACAAGCAGATAATGATTTCAAATATTTGCATGACTCTTGTAAAGCCACCTTCCATCAGTGCACAATCTCTATTCTCCATATTGGTGCAAAATTAAGAAGTAATTCGTTTGATCAATAACCTTTGATTTCAACAAACTGATTTCTACTCCACCTCCTATTGCCACTGAACATAAAATCTGACATTTATGTGAAAGAAATGTTTAATTAGAATTTAGTGTCCTCTAGTGCTGGCCTGAGCCAGGATGGCAGCTAAGTCCCACATAACTGTTCCCTCAGTCATTTTGGCACGGGTGGAAGAGAAAAGGAAGACCTTAAGTGAAAAAACAAAAGTAAGTGATGCCAAACACTTGCTTGCCACCTCCCACAAGCAGACTGATGACCAAGTGGGCCCCTGGCCATGACCACCTACCCTGCTCTCTCCACTCTCTTTTTATTGCTGACCCTGGCACTGCACATCCCAGGGTACCCCTCTGGTCAGCTGGGGTCTGCTGTCCTGGCTGTTCCCCCTCACAGCCTCTTCCACCCCCACTGAAGGGGTGGGCAGAGTGAGAAACAGAGACGGCCTTGATGCTGTGCAAACACTGCTCAGCAACAGAAAACACAGGTTGCCATGTTATCACCACTGTTTTGTGTTATCAGTATTGTTTTGGTCAAAAATAAAAAACATGGCACCATACTGGCTGCTATGACGAAAATTAACTCTACCCCAGTAGACACATCTACCTGGTACACATCTCTTAAAAAAAATAGGAAAAATCTGAATCTAGTATGTCTATCTAATACAGACAAAGTAGCATTATAGGCTTGTAGTAGCCTTATAGCCTAAAGCAGCCTTATAGACGGACTAAGAAAGAGGTGTAGGTTTCACTAACTTTGACTAACTAGCCCACATTGATTAAAATTATAATACCATCCTCCAGGCTTATAATTACAGTATATATGCACCCAAATAAAACATCTACCCATCCCCTCTCTACCTTTCCTTTTACAGCAGTCACAATTAAAAACAGTGTGTAAAACACTGTATTATTTCAAACTGGGGAGGTGCACAATGCTTAATTTTGAATAGTCTGTATCTGGTCCTTAATGTGGATGGAATTCTAGAGTCATGTTTTGGGTCTTTAAAAAACTGTGTACATAAGGGAGAGCGATTCCTCTGTTCTTAGTCTAAATCTCATCCATCTTCCTTTCTGTCCTTTTCAGAGCACCTTCTAGCTCCTCACTTTTTTCGCTTGTCCAGGTGCAAACAATTTTCAAGAAACAGAGTACCTCACAATAATGCCATGTCTATATCTTTGTTATGAGGTTAAATAAAAGGTCCACCCACTGCACTGTTCTCATGCTGAAAGGAACAATTCCTCCATTTAGCATTTAACATATATTAACTGTTAACTGAAAGTCTCAGCCATAGTTTGCAGAAGCTGCTAAAGCAGGAGCTCCATTGAAATATCCAGCTCAGGCAATGTAGTTGCAGTTAGCCCTTCCTGAGTGATCAGTACAGACAGAACATCCACCTGACATTTACCTCAAGCAACACAATGAGTGTCATATACCTGCCTTGGCCACTGTGCACTGCAAAAGACAGAATACTGAAATTACAATACAATACATACAGAATGCTTCTCTCGTCGTATAGACTGCCCACGGTAAAATCAAGTGTCTGTCGAAACAAAATAAAACAAAACAAAAACCCCAAAAAAAAAAAAAAGTTCAATGTGTTGTGCTGTACAAAAATAACAAGCTAAATACAAACCTCCTGGTAAAAACCACGTACAGAAGATGTCTGGCAGCTAAGGGCTCTAAATAACACAACTACATGGTGCTATCTAGTAAGACCATAAAGGCAGATGACTAGAAAGTATGTAGCAAAAAGCAGCTTACAAGTGCTTAAAAGAGTATCAGCCACAGAAAGATATGCAAAAAGCCTGACAACTAATTTCCCAGTGTGATGAATAAATCCTGTAACATCCACAAATAAAAAGAGAGCTTTGAATGTAACACCTCTCCCATTATAAAGACCTAGATTGTAGGGTGTATTATCTCAATGGTCCATCACAAACATGGGAAGAAAAAAAGAAGGAAAAAAGGGTGAAACACACAGGTTTGGCTAGAGGTTGTACAGGGGGAGGTGGGAAAGACTTGGCGTGCAGAGTTCTGGTTCATACTCTGACCAACAGTACAGTAATTTTGTCCTGCTACTCATTTGTGCTCCTACTCATCCAGGTTTATGTACTTGGAGGAAGAGAGCAGTTGAGAACTATTTTATGTGCAATCTCATAATTCTTATATCTGAAAAGTACATGTGAAATCATTCTGCATAACATTTTATCAATATTTCGGCGAGAAAGCAAGTCACTGAAATTTATCTAAGACCTGTTTGCAAGCCAGAAAAACAAAAACAGTTAAAAGTAGCCCATGGCTAGCTAACTAACTGTTTTCTTCTTTTACTAAAACTTATGAAAGGAGGAAAGAGTTGTGCAGAGGAAACCAAGCCACACATTTACTCCAGACTACCTTCCCTTCTTCCCAGTAATGCAATACAGAGATGAGTACGTGCTCTATTAATTATTTGATCTGTAAGAAAGTAATTTTTAAATACACTGCCTGCAATACTTAGTCTGGTCAATTTACCCTTTCAAAGAAGCCCATTACATGGACCTTGCCTAATTAAAGAAATGCCATCTATATAGCAATAAATGTTATCTACATTAGGGTCAAAGAACACCTGAAAAAATACATTACTTCTTTAATATAAAAAATTATTTTCAGTTTCATGGTTATTTCTCTTCTAACAGTAAAGCTCAAAACTTTCTTATATATATACTTATTTCAAAATGTTTAATAAAAGCAGCTTGCTAAAGGGAGAGGAAGAAGAGTTATGGTATGTTTTTAAGAGTGCTCAAGTTAAAGCTTTGTTTAAGAGCACTTAAAATACTGGAAAGCACTGCTGAAAAGGTTCTGACAATATTTTTGTCTTTGCCCTAAACCAGTTTGCCATAAAAAATAGACTTTGGCACACTCAAAATTATCCACAGAAAAACAATCTAGATTACAGATTAAGTACGCTATGAAAGCAGGGATAACCACCTGCAATGCAAATGACTCAAAATCAGCATATCCTCAAAAGAGCCCAAAAGCAGGATTTACCCAGCAGCACAGTAAAGAGGCACTTTACTCATCTTATAGCAAAGAGAACTGGGGTACTCCTCCTCCCACACCTATCTTCTCCTAGTCTGTAATTTATCTATAGACATGAAGTAAAAAATTTAAAAAGACCCAAAAGGTAAGCAACTATGAAAGAAAGAATTTTTCACCACAGACATTACACACTTTGTTGCTATTAGGCCCTGCTCATTTGAGAAAAAGCATGTCTTTGTCCAGGTTTCAACACACTCATACATCACTCTTCAACTGCAACGCGAATGAATTCCCAGTAGACATCTCTTCAAGTTACACTTGTTTGTCTCAGAAATTTTCCAGCAAAACTTGGGCGCTTCAACGTTGACATTCAGCCTCTTGTTGAAACTGTTTCCATGAGATGAAAAAAGACTAAAAGGATACAAAGAAGACATTTCAAAACCTGTTAATGTCTAACAAAGGCAAATCCCCTCTAGACCTCTGCATCACAGTATCCGGCCGGCTAAGTCAAATCTTAAGAGCAGGAAAAACACCACCCACATATTGAGTATTTTCAAAATTCGTATGTAACCTTCCACGCAAGTACTTTAGGATTAAAATATAAAATTCAGAAACCAATTGAGACACTCGTATTTGTAAGAATAATAAAGAAACTACATTTTAAGACTAATCAGATCAATATAAAATAGCCCATCCGAAGCAGGCACACTAGTTCCCTAATAGTTTATTTCAATACAATGAAAAGTATCATAAGTTGGAGACCTTCATGTGACCTATTTGGACACAAAGCCATGCTGCAAAAACAAATTTTCAGCAATAAATGAAATTTTGAAGGCCAAACATAATCAACAAAAATCCAGGATAATTTCTGTACGTAATGAAGTGATTTAACATTACTTCACTCCCACAAATGACATTTTAGTCTTCAGCTAAGGAAAGGTAAAAAAAACCAAAGAGATATTTAATGTTGCAGTAGACTACAGCAGCCAGGTATTTTTCAGCATACTTTACATGAGTATTCTTTCAGCAAGTGAGGAATTAGTTACAGATCAAATAAACATTTTATCTTGGTGGGTGCCAGGTCTCTCTAGCTGCTTCAATTTGTTTAGTTGAGGCAATTGTCTAGAGGGCTGAGTGCACTGCTATTATTTGAACAGATTCCCAACAAATACCAAAATAAAATTTTAAAAAGGAGGAAAAAAACCAAACAACCAACCAAACAAACCCACATCCAGAAGAAAACCTACAAGGATGAAACGCAGTGGAGCAAGATACATAGCAGGACCACCTCACATCCTCTCCACGTCTATGGGACGGAATTAAAAGATGCCAGGAGGATCTGTAATGAAACAGCTACCCTGTACTCTTCTCTTAGCTATAATTTTTAAGTTGTATTCTAACTTCCAGTATTTTATATTCTTTTGCTTCAGTGGTTCTACATCACAACTCCCTTTTGCTGTGGCTTTGACCTATCCTACTGATGCCTGGAAAGACTGACCTGGAACACAGACTAGACAAAGCAAAAGGAATAAAATAGGTATTTATTGAAAAGATACACTTTGGGCAGTGCAAGAGCCCAGCCGAGGCTACACCCAATCCAAATCCAATATAGATCCTGGACACAAGTTTTTACACTTTTAAAAGTTTTGGTTCATCTACATATTGGGGTCAATTATCCAACCATAGCCCCAGGTTATGAAGTATCAGCCCCCTTGCTTGCCTCCTTTCCCTTGCCATTGTTTATGCTCTTTGGGTACCAGTTGTCCTTGATTCTCTGGCTAGGAAAGGATTGTTTTGTCTATCTACCCTGTGAAGAGAACTTACTAACACCTAATATGAAGTTTTAGAGTTACACACTAGGCAGCTGAGATTCTGAAAATATAAAATTTGAACCCAAGGCATCACTATCACAATACCAGTGTTTCACCTAATACAGCACTGGTTTACTTCAGTGCATGCTTTTCATTCCTATAGCAACTGGCTATTGCTCTGCTTTAAATGGATGAACCTGGCTCTCTTTTCCAGACATGTTTCTGATGGATTTTCAAATACATGCAGGTATTGTGATGGCTCCTTGAAAAATTTTAGTAATGTATTTCCTTCTAGCTTATTACCTGCTCCTCCAAGGACACTGCATCTGTCACATTATGCAAACATGTACATATTTCAGCACATATCCTTATAACCTATCTTGACTTCGGGATACAGAAAGAGTTATGTACACACAGAACATACAGATTGAAGGAGAACTGTTGCTGGAAAAGAACAACCAGAACACATACATTAGGAACAACTTAATTAGGCCAAACTGGTGGGGGACCCAACATTAACAAACAAAAAGGCCATGTCCAAGAAGCCATTGTAAATGCAGTTAATTGTGTTCAGACATCAGGAATAGGATTGAGGGGTTGTGTGTTTGTTTTACAGCTGCCAGAAATTCCCATCACTGAATCCATATTGCAGGGACAACCAGACAATTCAAAAGTCCTGCTGTGGTTGCTTGTGACCACCACACCACTCTGAAAACAGGATTCACATGAGTATCTAACAATCTCCTGGAAACACGGAACTCATCAATGCATCACTAAATGGATCTTCCTTGGAACACTGTTTCCTAATAGAAAAGACTCTTCTATGTACACTTAGAAATTATAAAGGTAGCTCTGTACATGAGAGGCATTTCGCATACAATTTACATGAAGTTAAGCCACATCCACTAGTGTTTAAAATCACCTAAAATTCTGAAAGCTATCTTATCAGTATCATGTATCAGCGAGTGTTCTGAGAAAGCAGCTATTTGCAGCGAAACATGCTCTTAGGCCAAAATAGAGTCCTTGTTTTTATTTTTTCTTTATATGTTCTTTGGACAATCCAGTCTACTTTTTGTAATTTTTTTTCTTATTTTAAAGTAAAAATTAAATTGCTTTATCCTGTTGGAATAAACAGGAAGGATATTCTAAGCTTTAAATTTACAGACTTTCAATCAAACTTGTATCTCATAAACTTGCCTTTGCCTGTTCCTTAGACTTCATATAGTTTCACAATTACACTTTACAGACCTTATATTGCTCTTCTTTTCCTCTCTCGAGAAAGTCTCACTCAAATACTACAGTAAATCAGTTCTACTGGAAGTAAAGACTTTGTAAAAAACATTTCCAGATGTGTAAAGTAAGTTAGTTCTGCTTACTTATCATTAGAATAACAGAGAACAAAAGATATTCATATTGGAAAATGTGCCCATAGTTTTATTTAAGATTTTGGAAGGAAAACACATGACCAATGGTTTAAATCGTATACCCTGTACACAGGAGCACAAGCAGGCCCAAAATCAAAGTCCAAATCCCAATGCTTCATGTCTAACAATGCTCACAAAGAGGGAATGCTACAGCTCCTGCATTTAAGCCCCCTGCCCTAGAGATGACATTATAATTCTTTTTGTCTGATGTCTCCATGGCAAAATCCCAAGGGAGTTACAGATATCCATGCCACTGTAACCATTCAGTTCCCTTTTCTATACAAAGGAACATTAGATCGTCTGCAACATATGTCAGTGCTGTGCTTAGCAAAGTCAAATAATTTATAACTTTGATGCACACCATTGCAAAGGTAGACTTTCAGACCCAATGTTAACTATTGCCTTGTGATACACCACAAAGACTTGTGCTCATTATTCGCTGGGCAGACACAATGCTCCCCACCTTGAAATGTTTACAGCATAATGCCTACCAATGCAGCAGATTTAGCACACAATCCTGGTTAAAAAACAGGCTGAAAGATCAGCCAGCTTATACCACCTTCCTCAAGGTAAGGTAACCTCAGCCAATCCTGCCAGCAATCACTCTTGCCACTCCTAACTGTCTTTCCCCTAACTATTCAGGCTTGTAGAAAGAGAAATGCTCATATGCATTCAATTCAACAAGCCTTCAATTCCACACGTAGAAGCAGAGATCACTATCTACTGAGGTTATCAGGACGCCATGGCAAGGTCCACCTGAAGAAATGGGACTACAAGAATATGCTCTGAAACACAGTCTGAGACAGAAATAAAATGCTATTGTAGCAGGTATATACACAGATCATAGAGTCACAGAATAAGATACGTTGGAAGGGACCCACAAGGATCACTGAGTCCAACTCCAGGCCCTGCACAGCATCATCCCCAAGAGTCACACTATGTACCAGAGAGTACTGTTCAAAGGCTGCTTGAACTCAGTCAGGCTCGCTGATATGACGTGTTAAAAAGTAAACGTTAATCAAGAAAATCACTCTTTATTCACTATCAAGCAGTAAATTTTATTTAGATGCAATGCCCTGTCAAAGAACATACAACTTACCGGCTTCCCTCCCATATTATCTTGTTTTCCTGAACAGGCACAGTTTCAAGAGACTTCTATTCAAATCAATGAACTGGATTAAATAATTTACTTGTCACACAAATTAAAAAACAAAAGCAAGTTTACTCGACAAAGTAAAAGAAAAGCTGGTTGCTCAATCAAATCCATACTATATCTCATATCTAAAATAAGGGTGTATTACACTTTAATCCACATCAAATTAAACTGCTTCCCCGACACAACTCTCATTCTGCAGTGTGTGTGCTTTCTGTTATGACTGCCTTTTTCAAATGAAAAAAAAAATCCAACACACTGGTGGAAGTACACCTTCCTCAATGACTTACTCACAGTATCACGGCAAACTATTAAGCGACGAAATCAGTAAAAATACAGAATTATATAATAATACTATTTTTTTTCTCATTATTCACAGACCATTTTTGTTGTATAACCCTCCCTCTAATTTTAAGATATTTTTCACATGCATTACTCCTAAAAGTCTTAGTAGAAAAGGGCTGCTCAGCATCCTAGAGCACTTGAGGACCTCCTAAGTACCAGAGTTCTGTCTGATAAAACCCACAGGAGAAGATCCCGCATTAGAGCCATGGATAAGTTGAAGGAGGATAAATATGCCAGGTGCACCCAGGCCTTCAAGTCCAACGCTAGCCTGAAGACCTGGCGCCCATATCCAGGTCCCAATCTTGCCCCAGGCCCTCTATATTCCCTCTCATATGTATTCATACGACAGCCCCTCTACGAACCCCGCAACCAAAGGGCAGCACTACAAATTCTGCCGGGTTCCCCCTCCCCAAAATCCGTGCACCTTTTCCCCACCTCCTCTAGAACACCAAGCCTGTTCCAGCCACACCACGTCCCCCATCCCCTCTGCCCCCAAGCCCACAGCCACACTCACTCTGCAGCGCCCTGGACTCCATCCCACCACCAGGCTCCTCTTCCCCACGGCACCCCCCAAAAACCGGCGTCCCCTCGGGCACCCGCTGCCCAGCGCCCCCGGCCGCACCTCACGGTCCTTGAGGCCCAGCAGCAGCACCTCCTCCATGAGGGTGAGCCGCGTTTCCTTGGAATCGCCCTTCTCGTCGTCGCCGGACTCGTCCCGGCGCCCTTCATCCTCGGGGCCACCGCCGGCGCCCCGCTCCTTATCGGCGGCGGCGGCGCTGCGGGAGGCCTCGGTCCGGCGCTGCACCAGCCCGGAGCTGCGCTGGGTCAGGGAAGTCATGGTGGCGGGCAGACAGCGAGGCTCGGGCGGCGGCTCGGGGGGGGGACGGGCCGGGCTGGAGCCGCTCCGCCCTAGGCGGCCCGGCCGGGGGCAGTCATGGGGAGCGGGCCGGTCCCGGGGCGGCCGCGCTGGCGGCGGCGGCGGCGGCTCAATATGGCGGCGCGGGCTGATGTCAGCGGAGGATGTGGCAGCGGCGGGCGGGGCGGCGCCGGAAAGGACCCGCGGCTGAGGGAGCGCGGCCGCGACCCGGGGCGGGCACTGCGCTGCCTTCGGGTGTAGGGGTGCCCTTCCACAGGCGGCTCGTTTACATGGCCGCCAGCCCGCTTGGCTTAGTGCAATCATTAAAGTTAGAAGAGCCCTTCGGGACAACCCAGTACAACCGTCTGCCCTGAACTGCCCCTGTAACCCCTAAAAACCACATCACCCAGCGCCAGACAGCTCTTGACCTCCAGGGAGAGTGACTCCAGCACGTCCCTGGACAGCCTGTTCCAATGACTGACCACTGGAGTTTAGACACAGAACCGTGTGCGAGTGCTGGCGCAGCCCCCCAGCCCCCTTTCCCCCAGAAGGAGAGCGTTCGGGGCCGGGTGGATGTGGCGATGGGCGGCCCGGGCTGCTGGAAGGTCAAGGTGCGGCCCAGGACCAGGGCAGTGGCCCGGTGACCGGACCTGGGGCTGGGCACTGGTGAGGCCGCGTCTCGAGTGTCCGGCCAGCGGGGCTGGGCCCCTCACGGGACCCCTGAGGAGCGAGTCCAGAGAAGGGCAATGGAGCTGGGGAAGCCTCTGGAGCACAGGCCTGATGAGGAGCAGCTGGGGGAGCTTGGAGAAAAGGAGGCTCGGGGACCACCTTAGCACTCTACAACTCCCTGACAGGAGCCAGGTGTGGCCAGGTGGGAGTCGGCCTCTTATCTTATCTTGACAGGATAAGAGGACACAGCCTCAAGCTGTGCGAGAGTAGGTTCAGGGTGAACATTAGGAAGCATTTCTTCACAGAAAAGGTGATTAGACATTGGGCTGGACTGGCTAAGGTGGTAGTGGAGTGATCATCCCTGGAGGTGTTTAAGGAAAGACTCAGTGCCATGGTGCTGTTGATACGGTTCTGTCACAGGTTGGACTCAAAGATCTCAGAGTGGGCTTTTCCAGTCTCTTTGATCCTGTGATTCTCTGTCCCTGTCCATAGCAGAAGGTTGGAGCAAAATGATCTTTAAGGTCTCTTCCCACTCAAATTCTGTGATTCCATGATTCCGTGTTTATATACGTGTACCCGTCAGGTGAACTCAGGTGAGGTCTCAATAGTTTTCACTTCAGATTTTGGAGATGGAGTCCCTCAGCTCTGCTGTGGATGGGCACCTTTTCAAACCTTGAGCCCTTTTGTGTGTGCACACCAAAAACTCAAAAAAACGCCTATCAAGGCTAAATCCCATGTAAGTTTTCAGGCAGTGTAATTTGTTGCAGAATATAGGTGTTAATGGTGTAGGCAAGGATGGCTTACACTTTTTAGTTCACAGTTAGAATATTGCATTTAACCATATCAAGATACATAAATACAAATACTTGTAAAATAGGTATTTGCTATATAAATAAAATATGTGAATAAATAGAGGGTTGTTTTTAGTGAGTTGTTTGGTGTTTTAATTTGCTGTTGTTTTGGTTCGTTTTGTGTTTTTTTTTTAACTGGACCTACTGTTAAACTGAACTATTTAGCAAGAGCTCTGAGTCACTCTGGAAGTGACTTTAGCTTTCACTATTTTCCGCACTCCCAGTTCTTGCATCCCCTGCTATTGTGACTCGGTGACAATTTGGTGCAGAATAAGAAAGAATAGCAGATGGACAATCCTAATCCCAGAGGATCTGGATCATTCATGCAAGTCTTGGCTGATTGTTCCTCTTCTGGTTTTTGAGGCCTGCTGATTATTCACAGTCCACTTACTGTGCAATGTTCTTTTTTTTTTTAATCTTTCTGGGTTTATTTGTTAATTAAAATGTCCTATTGTACCAGCTCAAATGCCAAACCAAAGCTGAAGGGTATAGCATCACTGTTATTTTTATCAAATTAACGTTCGCTCAAAGAAGAGACATCACAATAGCACTACAAGATGTATTTCCTGGAAATGTCATTTCTGAGTTGTAACTAAACTCAAACAGTTATTAATTTAGTCCTCTCTGATAAATTCCTCAGGATATTTTCCTGAGGATTACAGTCCAGATGACAAGCACGTAATTAACCTGGGTCATTCCCTTTGCCTTCTTTTAACATAGTCACTGTATCAGCTTTCTTCCTGTTCTTTGGAGCTCCCAAGATTTCATGACGGTCATATTTAGGAATCAAAAAGAGGTTCCAAAAAGCTATTTCAAAAACCTGTGTGCACGCTATCCTCACATACTGATACAAATTACTTAGCTATAATGCTGCTGTTTAAAATTTTTTTTTAAAGTACTGTTACTGGAAAGAATTTATTCTTTGTCAAGTCTGATAATATTTACCTATTTTCCCAGAATGCAAAGCTGTTTGTTGAATGCATTTTCTGACAGGACTGTTAACATTTCTTACATCTCACTTTAGTAATATTATTCACTTTAGTAAAATTGGTATAAGTTGCCTTGTACGTACATTCAAGCACGACTTTTCTCTAATTCCTATCTTAAAGCAATTTTATTATCTCCATTTTTATCAGTAGAATGGATGGACTGTTTGGGCTGTTACAGTTATTTTCATTTTCCCACTAGATTACTCTGGCATTTCAGTACATTTTAATTTTGTCCTGATTGCATTTTAAAGGTTTGCTATTGGAATGTCCATTATCAGCTCATAATTTTTTGTTTCTTTGTTTGTTTTGTAGTTTTGGGGTTTTTTTGTTTTGTTTTTGTTTTGAGGGGGGATTTGGTGTTTTTATTGGTTTGTTTTGTTTGTTTGTTTTTATCCTTTCCTGAAGGGCCCCAAAGGACTTATTACTTTAAGGCTTGTAAAAATCACTCTTTAAAAATAGTTGCTAATTATATTATTGCTTTGCCCTCTTTTCGGTATTTTGTTACAAAAGCAAACAAATAAGGATCACTTATAGGTTAATAATTTTTTGTTGATTAAGTTCATTTTTATTATGATGAGGAATCCAGTGAAGTTCCTTATACTTAACAGTCACTTTTTTGACTTAGAAACTCGGGTGTTTGCACAAATTGAACGGTGTAATTTCAAACAAATATATTTCTTCATTATTAATTTCACTTATGACTCATTAACTGATGAATATAAATGGAGAAGTTCAGCATGAATCCAATTAAAAATGCATATACTTGAATTTTGAGCCAATTAATTAACTTTTTTTTTACGCCATTGCAACACTGATATACAAAACCAAAATCTGAATGAAAAGGACAGGAAACAAGAAATGTTTCAGCACATGATTTTGTAGTTGATCCTTTCTACACAGCAGAGAGCTGGTATGCCAGAGAGGAGCACTCTGGATACTCACCCAGGAGAGTCTTTGTCACAACCTTCATAACTGCAATTTATTTTACAGTGCCAAGCACTCTTAGAAAAATATTTCTGAATCCTGCATGGCTTTATCAGGAGTTTAGAAGATTGTAGCCCCCAGCACTGCAATGTGTGGTTGATGTTGTTTGGGTTGTCACTGGGCATCTTGCTGGGTACAGACTCCCCTTCCTCCTCCATCCCAATGCCAGAGGTATCCAGAGAGATGAGGCCCAAATCTTCAAAACATTCTGTTAAGATGTAATAATGCAAAAGGCTGCTGTATATAAATAATTTTGTTCATCTTGCAGTAAACTGACCTTGTAATGCATCCTTGTTTATCCTTAAGCCCATCTCTGGCAGAATACAGTCTTCTGAAGTAGCTAGGATATTTTTAATTGCTGCTAATCAAGTGGGAGGTTGAAATAAAAGGGAAAAGAGCAAAGGTGTGAATCTGAGAGTCTTACTCTCTGTTGTGCTAGTTGCAGTTGCCATGAGTTGCTTCTCCATGGGACCAGGCACTACCTCAGTGATGTCAGCAGGAAAAGTGAGTGCCAAACTGATTCCAAGTGTGTGTTGGGACATTAGGTCAGGAAAAGTGTAACTTTATTTTAAACTTGTAATTACAAACAAGTGTTTCACAACTTGAACATCAGGAGCATGACACAGAGCTGGTTGAAGTGAGAAATTGCAGACACCTCAGCTTAACTGATTTGCTAGGCTCTGGAACTTCAGACACAAAGGGTAAATCCTACTGCTCCTGTCACAGTGTAATTACAAGATATAGGCGGGCAGGTTTTCTCCTGAAGAACAGTTAGATTAATAGGATATTCATGTTTTGAAACAGGAATTGTTTTCCAGAAGAAGGCTGGCTCTGTCACCATTCAGCAGTTTCACCAGTCAAGCTTGTTTACATTCCTGCCTGTGTCTTCCATTCCCTCCCAGTGAAAGTTCGATGCTCCCAATCACTAAAAACAAGTGTCGGGTGGAACCATGGCCTGAATCCCTGTGAAGATCTGACTTAAAAACAACAGCCAAGGAAAAGGCCATGTTCCCCTGTAAGGTTTCAGGGATTTGTTGACAGGGCAGTCTCACATATAGGCACAAAATCACTGCTGAAGGAGTACTCTGATGGAATACAAAGTGGACCAAATGGTAACAGGAATTCCTGAAGGTCAGAAAGTTTTCAATACCATGTTGATTATTGACATGCTACTTGAATGCTAGACTAGATATTAATGCCAGCAAAGAATTGGAAACAAACTGTTGTGAGGTTTGTTCTATCCAATATTATCAGTGTGATCTCCAAGAACGGGATTTTTGCTGCCAAGAAGAATCAAGATGCTGAAAGGTACAGTGATGAAAGGAGGAGACGATCAGAGTTAAGAGGCAAATTGTTTAAATAGTCTATTTATAAAGCCAAAGTTTCCCAATGTACCTTTTCCAATAGCCACTTTTTAAGCTTCTTCCTTAGGATAATTCAAGGACAATGTTCTAGGCTTCTCAAAAAAGTTGTGTATTTAATTACTACTTTCAGCAGTATAAATGCCAGTGTTTAACACTGAGCTCATATTAAATCAAATGTAGACACTTAGTAATAAAATTTATCTTCAAAGGACTTCAAGCTAAAAAACAGCACAAGCTGCTTTTGAGTTTTGTGTCTACAAATACAATTAATTCTGGTTTATACGAAAAAGAATGACTGGCATTTTGGGAAGACCAAAGGCAGACATGAGAAAGGGCTGGGCTCATTTGCTCATTTAAGAAATGTTTTTTTTATTTTGCGTATTTCCAGATACCCTCATTTTCTTATCTCCAGGACAGTTCAAATGATTGCTAGGTCCTAAAATCTGTGTATTGTAATAGCATCTTCCACCGTGTATCTGAGTGAAAATCTTCAGCAGCAAGGATCTGTACTTGTTATTTTAATATTACAATTACAGCACTGAAATCATAAGGACAAAATTATCAGTCAAAGTGCATTTTATAATTGAGATGTCTTTTCATTTGTACAGAGGGATCCTGTTCAACCAACATTCCCAGGAAAAATGTGCAGTTTTTTTGACAGATGTTCATTTTGCAAAATGAGTCTTATGAAACCTTCATCAAAACTGTCTTTGGTATTTTGGCAAAACTTTAAATGTTTCATGCAGTGAATTTTTTACAAGTTCAGCTTTGAAAGACCTTTACTTCACGTCCTAATGTAACAAATGCTTTACTATCTGTTCCTTGTAATGTATAAAAATACTCATCAACTGATTAAAAAATACATCAAGCCAGATGGCGCAAAGAAAATGTTTCCACAGAGTTGTAATTTACAAGATAAATAGTGATTAGAGCAGCATTCATGTTGTCTAAATAGAGAGTACTTGTGTGCATTCGGAGTGTGTGTAAAGTAAATGTCGAATACTCTTGGTAGATTTACACCCTCTTGTTGTGACCAAAGACCCATGCATGGAGAATCAAATAATGAGTGGTAATTTTAGAACTGTAAATATGAGACAAACAGAGCCATGGGGTCAGTGAGGGAGGAAAGTACAGATTCCAGGAACTATTAGTCACATTAACTCAGAAAAGGTGTGTGAGCAGCTGGGAAATAAAGGAAAAATCTAGAAGCATTTGATAGAAGCCATCTCTGAGCCTATATAAAAATTGTTTTAAGGGAGATAAAGCTGCATTTCCAAGTTACGTTGCTCCTGAGAAATCAGCCAAGTGCATTACAGTTTCTGTGTGGCTCCTGGCAGAGGTGGCACACCCTGATTGTGCAGGGTAGTTTGTACTACTGATGGCAGACAAGAGGTTGTGATCATAGGGAATGCCAGAAGGTTTTTAAGTCTGGCACAGATGTCAATACCTTCCATAGTACCTTCTACCCAGGGAGCAAAAAACACTGATAAACATTTGTGGACCAATTGTACCAACATCTCTGAAAGCATTCCTGAAGTTAGCTTTGAAAACATGGAAGAATAAAATCCAAGTCAAGTCCTGGGGAGCACTGTCTCACCCTCTTGCTGTGAACTGGCTTGCAAGAGGTTGACTATGACAATGGGAGAAAACTCCAGATGTTTTTTGGAGGGGATGTACTTGCCCTTAGCTGGGGAAGTTCAGAAATGAGACTTAGCATCAGAGTACTGCCACCTTTCTGTGTTGACCTGTAATCCAAGTGCCTCTGCTGACTGCAAGAGTATTATCCTGTGAACTGATCCCCAAAGGACTAAAACAAGTCAAACATGAAGTGGTATTTTGGGGGATTAATTCTGCACTGGATCATGTCTGTGAAAGAACGTTTATCTTCTGTATTGTAAAATGTTATTGTTGCTATATCATTATATGGGATGGCTTTTAAAGCAATTTCACTGGCAAGCACTTTACCATCTATCTATATATAAATCTGTTGCAAAAGAGCTGCTATTCAAAAAGAAATCTCTTAATAGGTGATCTGCAAAGAATTTTTTTAAGTGAATCTGCACTGCAGACCGCATTCCTAATTAAAAGTGGCATGATAATTTGAATGGCTGGGACAAAGGGTGTTTAGGACATTAAGCACATAATAGAGATTGATAAGCATTTTAGCATTGTTTCTAAGGCTAGCCTATTATTAAAAATTTATTGCTGACCAGTTGAATAAGTATATTTTTATAAGTTCTGATTGCATTTGAGTTCATTAATGAGTTACAAATGTGTAAGAACTCCTGCTATGTACTAACATGGCACCAAATATAAGGCTGCATGTACAGAAGTAAGTAAAGATCACAGAGTTACAGAATATTCTGTGTTGGAATGGACCCACAAGGATCATCTCATGAATGGCCCATATGGAGATCAAACCCACAACCCTGCATTATTAGCACCATGCTCTAAGCCACTGAGCTCATCTCGGGGTTGAGAAGTACAATATTTAACCTTGAGACACAGAGCGAGGTGATTCTAGAATGTCTCCTGTTTTCTAAAATTAGTGTTTGTAGCTGTCACAGTGAATTCAGTCAGAGCAGAAACCTGACTAGTAGCCAGGGTCTGTTAGAAAATTCAGCAAAAAAACCTAGTTTTACCATCATCCTTGTACCTCCATAGAAGTCTCATGTTTCTGCCTGTTGGTGTATTTTTTTCTCTCCCTCAAAGCTAGATTGTGGAAGAAGATGGGGGGTTTGAAACTTCACTATTGAAGGCAAAGTGAGCTGAAACACCAGAAATACAAGGCAGAGCTGGAAAGGTTACAGGATTTTCTAGGAATTTTCTAGGGATGCCGGTATGGGGAAGGAGGACTCCTTATTCAGAAGCCTCTCTGGCTGCAGAGTGAACTGGCAGTTTGGTGCATTTCCCTGCATGCCCAGATATGCAGCAACAACGACCCTGAAAAAATGGTGTTGAAAAGCTTGGCAAGAGAATGGTTCCCCAAAACTCTTTTCTGTGTCTGGGAGGAAAAGGAAACTAAGTGTGAAAATGTTCTTGCATCACTTGTTCAGTTTAGTGCACTGGTGTCTTGCTGAGGGCCACTTACTTCTGCATTATTGTATTCAATTTTTTCTAAAGGTACTAAGTTCTTGCAAATGTTACCTTAATCTGGCCAGAAGAAGCTTTCTTTTCCACTTGAATACACTTACATTAAAACTCCAAGCCAGAACAATGATATTTCTCTGCCTCAGAGCCTCAGGCTTAGAGCAGCAGCAGCATGTGGCAGGTGACCCTCAGATCACTTTCCTGTGCAGCTTCAGAACTGGCTACACAACACAGCCCCCCAAAAGTCTGCCTCCCGCAGCTTCTGGGGGCAGTGGGACGCTCACAGCAATAAGCTACATCAGTGAAGCCAGGATTAGACCTTCAGGGCTCAAATGACTTCCCCAGGGAGGAAGGAGAGATGGAAAAGGATTAGCAGTTAAATTATTGCTGGTTACAAATGAAGATGGAAGTTGGAAACAAAATCTTAGTGGAGAAGCTCAGCTGATAACTGGTAATAAAAATATATCCAGCAACCTAAAAAGGTGGTCCTGGCATGGTTCAGGAACCTCCAAACAACAGGAATGCAGCCATAAAGGAGGCCCTTGGCTGCAGCAGAGGAATGAGAAGAACACAGTGTATTCACCTGCATAGACAGTAAATCAAGATCTCTGCCTGATTTACAAGGCATCCTTGGAAGAAAAAAAATTATCTCTTCCTGCTCTTGCTAAGGTACAACAGATGACATCTGAGCTTTCCATATTTAACAGAGAATATGTCACACTGATGAGTCAGCCATCTGCATCAAGGTGTACTACTCTGGCATGCATGGCCTTTTCTCACTAAGTGTTTTCCCTAATATTTACTTAGGTACCAGCTTAATTCTCTTTGCCAAGGGATAAAACAGTGATTTTAATTAACAGCTATTTACTACACAGTTAAACCCTTCAGAAAGAAAATTTTTTAAAATCCCAACCCAAGCAACAAATGCAGAAGCAGAGCAAATGTATGAGCAGAAGACACAACTTTTACTGGCCTTAATGGTCAAAACACACCTGTGGCTGAAACCCAGCAAGGGGATCTCCCACTGCTCAGAGCAGGAGAGCAGGACCAGGTTCTGCACCAAAGCAAAGAAAGCACTCCTTATCCTGGAAGCATGGTTCCACCCTGAAAAACAGCTCTGAAAAAAAATCTGAAAACCAAACAATCCCAAACCCAAAATTAAGATTTTCCCTCTTCTTTAAATCAAATGTATTCTGTTTCCCTCACTGCAAACTCAGCCTGGAACTGGAGAACCAACTGGGCCCTTCACCATCAGTCATAAACATCCTGCAGCCAAAATCAAAGCATTATTTATATCTGCATGACCCCAAGGTTATAAATTGGCCTCAGATACGAATTTCATGTTTGAATGGGCGTTTGTTCATCATTATTAACACAAGGTTAATACAAAATGCAAAGTGTTTCTGACTTCCTGTTTTATGACAGGAGCTATTTCTGATGCTTTGCAAGGCCATGTTGCTCTTAGTTATACTATTGCATGGGAAGTAAAACTTCATTGAATTATTTTATGAAGATGTGTTTCAAGCAGACAGTGGCAAGGACTTCATTTTGCCAATAACATCAGGAGATATAGCATAGAATATGAAGGACCAAGAGTGTTTAGGTAAGAAGATGACATTTTTACTACTTTCCATTGACATGTTTATTTTGAAAGATGATGTTGCACAGAAATTACTCTAAAATTTGAAAATACAGAGATAAAACTATTTGAAAGTCTCTTTAGCACAGCTGAAAACAATTAAAAATATCAAGACCCCTAATTCTGCTTCATCTGCTAGTTTCCCTTCCACAGGAAGAGATCTTTCTTGATCTGGGCAGCTGGTCAGCTCAGTGTTCAGATGGTTACTCCAGTAAGGAATAAAACATCTTTGATGCAGTTCAGTTTATTTAAAAAAAATGTAAGAAGCCCTGCTGCTTTGAGCACAGGATACAGCTGGGGACAGCTTCTTAACACAGCTGTTTGAGCCAGCACCTGACCCAAACTCCATTTTGCAAGGCTTCTCCTCTCCCAGTTCTCCAAATAGCAATTCTTCACTTTATGCTCCTCACTACCATCAAATTAATCTCAAAAATCTGATGGAATTGGCCCACCAAAGTGGCTAATGAGTGGTGGCACAGCTGGTCCCTGCCCCATCTGAGACAGATTGCTCAGACTGCCATAGCTCAGCAGTGAGGATTTGGTAGTGGCCACGCTGAGATAATTCGGTAATTAACATGTACCTTCTCCTAGCAGGCCCAGGGAGACATTCAGGGGGCTTGGGAGATAACCATCAGTGGGTGATTCTCACTAAACAAGATCATCCTGCAAGCGTGGCCACCTGGGTGGCCCCCACTGGCAGACCAATAGTTAAACAAATTGAATAAAGGCTAATAGAGACTCATGAAATATTTTATAAACACCTTTTAAACTCAACCATACCTAAAGGGACTGGAAATCCTGCTACAAAGGCTTTCACAAAGCTCACACAGTTGAAGAGATGCTGTTAAAGGGTGCAGCTGTGTTTGAGTGTTTGTGGTGGGGTGGCCTTGGCTGGATAGCAGGTGCCTGCCAAGGCCACTCTGCCACTGCTCTCTTCAACAGGGCAGGCACAGAGCACAAAATGAAAGGCTCATGGGTTGGGATAAGGATAGGGAGAGGTCACCCACCACGTGTGAAACAGACTTGACTCACAGATGTTAGTGTAACTTACTGCCAATTAAATTAGAGTATATTAATGAGTAGTAATAATGAATATTTTAAAAGGCCTTCTCCTTTGGGGCACAAGGGGGCTATGCCCCCTCTTTTCCCAGTCAGCTTTGTTCATGGTTTCCCTACCTCCACTCCCCAAAGGCACAAGGGGACAGGAAATTGAGGATGCAATCAGTCCATCACATGTCCCTGCTGCTCCTTCCTCATGGGGAGGACTCCTCTGTCTTCCACTGCTGAAGTGTGGGGTTCCTTCCAGTGAGACAGTCCTCCATGGACTTCTCCAATGTGAGTACTTCCCATGGCTTGCAGTTCTCCAGAAACTGTTCCAGTCTGTGTCCTCCACAGGGTGCAGTCCCTCAGGAGCAGGCTGCTCCACTGTGGGTGCCCATGGGGTCACAAGTGCTGCCGTCAAACCTGCTCCAGCATGGGCTGCTCTACACGGGCCACAGCTCCTGCCAGGAGGGTTTCCCATGGGCTCACAGCCTCCTTCAGGCACCCACCTGCTCTGGTGTGGGCTCCTCCAGGGGCTGCAGGTGGATCTCTGCTCCCCTGTGCAACCCCAGGGGCTGCAGGGACACAGCCAGCCAGTGTGTCTTTTCCTCCACCTGTCTATGGAAAGAGTTAATTCTTCTTTCCTCTCTTCAGGTGTCTTAAAGAATTCCTTTTCAGTCCTATGGTTAAATTTACCTTTTTTCAACTGTAGTTTGGCACACTCAGGTGTTATTTTACTGACTAAATGTAACTTTTCAAAATAAATTTCTTGGCAGGGAACAGCCATTTCAGCCATTTACAATGCTCCCCTGACAAATGCAAAGATGTCAGTCAACTTTTCCCTCAGTGTGTTGCAAATTGGGAGACATTCGCCTTCTGAGGCTGGAGCTGGAAGGCAGCAAGTTGTACATTAATAACTGAGAGGGAGAACGTTCAAGAAGGAGAAGCATGTCCATCAGCCTAGACAGAATATTAATGTCAGCAACTTGCACAAGGAGGGCTATTACTACTCTAATAAGACCCAAAGATTTTTTTTTAAAGTTTATGTTCAGTCATTTCCTGCTGCCTAAATCATTCTGGGTCCCTGGTAATTCTATTTCAGCTGTTTCTAGCATTCATTATTGCCTGCAGAACTCCAGAGGTTTGCCATATTCATGCAGCCTCTACTTAACAGCAAGCCATTGAGTAATGGTTTTACTATTACTGTATTTCATTTCACTAACTTGCCCTTTTTATCATCATTTCTGCCAGCCAGCTATTCAGCTATAATTTGATACATAAAAAGGACCATTGCTTTCAGAACAACATTAGATAGACATATTTTCATGGAAAATTAGAGAATGTACTAGATTCTACATCTGAGAGAGATAATGGGCAGATTATAGACAGAGTAGATCACTTGCATTGAATATAAATACAAATGAAAAGTAAGTAAGTAAAATAAAATAAAGGAGTGTGGGGGAGTAACCAATAAGCTCACCTATGCATGGCTGAAGCTTTGAAGAGAACAGCAGGAACGCACCAGGAATCCAAACCCACTTTCTGAGCAATATCTGTTTTTAAATTACAAGTCAGAACATGATTTGCTTTTCAGCAGCTGCTCTCAATCACTGCTTACTCACAGCCCAGGCAGCAGGATAATATTTAAGACTCTACCAGCCCAGCCAAAGCACAACCTAAGGAACTACAGGCCTGAAGAGCATCAAAACACATTTGATGGCCATAGACTGAGTTCACTTGGTTTGCTCACCTTACTTACCTTCCTGCTGTGCCAAACAGCTCAGATCCAATGCAACTGGACTATAAATCATTCTGTACGGCTTCTACAGGCAACCTCAAAGTACAGCTGTTTTGGATTGTGTTTTTTTCTTCCCTTTTTGTTTTCCCTCAGAAGTGTTAAATAACTGGAGCTGGCCACACATGCTATTTACAGCATCTCAGCTCACTGCACATTAAAGGTGGTTCCCAGGATTTATCTCTTTTTCAGCAGCACAGCAGCTGGAGAGTGACTTTTCCTGCACCTGTGGTTCCACCTTTCACCTCACCTGCTCCAACTGGGGGCTGCCAAGTGAGAGGGGCATCTTCAAAAAATCTGCTTCTCTTGTTTCCCCTGCATCCCCACGGGGTGATTTGGATCAGCGAGCTGATCTGATGAAGAACTAATCCACAAAAGAAAAACACTGATTTCCATAAAATCAGCTGGCAAGCAGCAACGGTGTGAGGGCACTGCTGGGCAGTGATTAGCAGGACTCCTGGCAGCTCCCTGCATTTGCTGCACACTGAATGTAACCAATCCCAAACCTGCTGGGAGGACAGACCATCATTCTGCTGTGACCTGTGCAGGCACCATCACAGCAAAGTGCTGAATCTACAGGAGATGTGCTGCACTAGAAAACACATTTTGGGATTATCACCCCTGCTTTTCCTTTGCTGCAGTTTTTGTTTGTGAAAAAGTGCTGTGCAGGAGGATTTTACTCACTCTAAATGATAGTGGTAGTAATAATAATAATAATAATAATAACAATAACAATAACAACAACAACAGGATGACTTCCAGAACTCTGTATTGGCAGAGAAGAGACCTTGTACTTTGAGAACTGTTTAAGTCATCTGTGGTATTTCTTGTCTGGCTTCCAAATATTCCTCCTGCAACAGGAAAAACTGAGCACAGTGGAAGGTATAAAACCAGTCTTTTCCAAAGTTAATTGAACCGCCATCAGAAAAGCAATAAATATTTTCTAATGGTTAATCCACAGTGGAAAGTCTGGGATGGAAAACTGGAAAATACAGGAAGTGCCTTGTAGGAAATAAACTGGGTTCATGTGTACAGTGAACTCAAGGTGGGTGGTGAGGAACATCCTGTTTTGATTTATGAATTGGGGTCAGGGTGAGAGTGGAAATATATTCTTGCATCACCAGAATGTGAAGCAATGAGCACTTAAACCCTCTCCATAAAATTAGCATCTCTGTCGTCACATTCATGCATAAACATACTTTCAATTAATGTCCTAGAACAAAAGGAAATTAGTCCCACTGATTGCAAAGTGAGCCCATGCAGTTCTGACTTTTAAGAAGACTTGAAGGCTTATACTCTATTAGCAAAACCATACATTAGTTCTAGTAGTGTTAGCTGTTCTTAATTGGAAATTTTCTTCAGATAGCAATAACAATAAGGTTTTTAAGATTCAGAACTCATAGAAGTATCAGCTGGTTTCCAGGAAATTCAGTGCTTCCATAGACTGAATTTTGGTCCCTACAATATAAAAAAAAATTATTTCAGGACCAAGAAACAGACAAAATGCAAGATTTAAAAAAGTTGCTTTAAGAGAAAACTAGGATCCCTGACTTGACTGTAAATGGGCAGATTTTCCTATTTGAGGAAGCATTGCTTTTAGCCTGAGAACTGCAGATTTGGATCATGCCTTAGCTGCAGGTACAGAGGTTTCTGCTGCATTGTCTACCCTGATTTCCTTACTAACAACAGACAGCATCTAATCAATGTTCCATCCACCCACCTGCTGTGAAAACCAGTAACTAACTTTGATGGTATTTGAAAAAAAATTATTTCAGAAGTCACTAGATTCCAACAGGCAATCTGGAGGGTACATGGCCAGGCCATGCCAAGTCATGAGCATTTACCTGGTCCCCCAGGACAAGCCTATAAACTTCTGGAACAGCACATAACTTAGGAACAAGGAGGAGAAGGATGGAGACCAAAGATGTTCTGGCATGAGCAAAGGCAGGAAATGCCAGAAGAAAGGACAAAATTGAGTAACCAAGCAAGCCAAGGCCACGGGAAATCAGTCTTCCTAAATCTGCTGCTCACAAAGTAAATTTACAAATGCACTTCCTAGGCATGTCTATTCACCTGCTTAAGCACTGAGGGATAACATTAACCCTATTTCATTTTACTGGGTTGCTACATGAAAACCAGGGAAACCAAATACCTGCTGGAAGCAGAGTAACATGCTGCAGTTGAGCACCAGCATTTTACTGTTCTACAGGGCTCCACAACAGCCAAACCATGGCAGCACTGAGCATCCACTGCCCATCCAAACACTTGCCAAGATAGTAGCAGTCGTCTATTACATCTTCTCAACCCTCACAGCACATTTAAAGCTGTGACCCCAGTCAAATTTACCTCCCAAGCAGAGGGAGTCCTCTGGGGCTCAGAACTGTGTGTAAATGTCTACCCATGTTCTTCTTACTCAGGCTTTAGAACCCCATTGCTACTGCCTTCGTACTCAACACAGTGGTGTCCTCCCCACAGAACTGTCTCTTCAGCTCAAGTATTAGCTATCCTTATCTTCTGTGTCCACTCCTCTCCAAGTTAACTCTATTATCCCACCAAGTTCTGCCATCCTACAAAAAGGATTTGTCATGTTGACTTTATTACAAAGAAAAAGGACGCAAGACCCCTTCTATTCCTTGCACCTCCCCAACCCACTCTGAAGAGAATGTATAGTTCTGTACACAGAATACTCTTTTCAGACTCAGCTAAGTTCACTACTTAAATCCCTTTCCTGTCTCAGAAAATGAAGTCCTTCACACGATTTTTAAATGGAGTTTTATGCAAAACTTTGCTCTTTGTAAAGAGCACTCAGCCATAAATACTACATGGAAGTCTCCAGGTAGTTTAGAATGAAGGTGACCCCTGCTGTGACAAAATTAATCCATTGTAAGAAGTCATCAGCAGAAAGTATTCACCAACCTCTGGAAGAAGTTATGCTTCTGTGCTTCAAGCACAAATAGAAAAAGCTTTACCTGGAGCAAAAGGCCAGGAGGGCAAGCTGGCTGTAAGCACCTTAATGAAGTACATGTTTGCATTTCTTTATGCTGCACATCAATAGCTGAACCTTTTCAATAGTGAATACAGCCTTAAATCAAAGCCAAACGGTCAAAGTACAATACTGGGCTTTAGCGGTATGAGTGAGGCAGAGGCACACCTTGTGCTACAACGTGACCCACGGCTATTGCTGTGTGGGGCTTCAAGAACAAGGCTGGCACAGTCTTGTAATGTTCATGGGTTTTTAAAGTGTGATTTGCACCAGTGCTGCCTTTGACCAGGGGCCAGCAATCTGTAGTGTCTTGAAAAAAGCAGAATTTTTAAATCTGTACTCCACAGCTTACTCAGTCCATCTCAAACACGCATCTGGTTTGAGAAACACCCCCCTGTGGCAATTTCAAGAAGTTGCTTAGCATAACAATGCAAGAGTAAATTTCACCCTGGACATGGGGGAAATATATTGCTAAGACAGAAACAATCACTCTTTAATAAACCCCCAATACAGTCACTCAGCAGACAATTTCTAGATCACCTTTAACTTCCCACAGCCATCCTACTTCACTGCACTGAACTGTCCTCCCTCCTGCATTGGTGGCATCTCTCCAGAAATACAGCCAGATCAGAACTGTGCAGCCTCCCTGTAACAGTCTGTAAAAATCAGGATATAACCAGAAAAGCCTTGCCACTGCAGATTGTCGAGTCTGCTGTGATTTACTGCATCACTTGCAAAGTGCACCTTAAACACACATTCTTATTTCAGGCTGAATAGTTCAAAGTATATTTTATTGACACTCTCCAAATAGTCTGTTATAGAGAAGTAACAGTATTTAACAAAAAGAAGGAAAAAAGTAAGATAAAAACTTGTAAAACTGCTAGCTTGCATTCAGTGTTAGAACTTGGAGGTATAAACAGAAGCCTGGAGCAAAAATATGAAGTATATTTCCAATCCTTCAGTGCAGAAAACCAGCAAAAATGGTACTTACTCTACATTAGAAGTGTTCCCATGTTCAATTCCAGATATATGCTTCTCTTCTATATATATTTCTGATAACTTATGTACAAATAAGATGTCCAACATCTGTTCTTTAATACAAATATGTAATCTTCATGACTGAAATATTACAACAGTTTGATCAAAAGTATAGAAAAATCATTTTAATATCTTTTTTTTAATGGCAGTGTTTAAAAAACCCCACCCTTGAACTCAAATGACTTAAGAATGACAAGTATTTCTTCACCGTAATAATACACTGCTCATTCAACATGCAAAGTATTATTGCATACATGAGTCACATGAATTACAACTCCGTCTGAAGGAAATGTGCTGTACAGCCCATTTGCAGCAAGTGCTAAGTGTAAAGATCACACATATCACAGAAGAAAGCATTAAGTACTAGTGTATTTTTAAATAAAACACTACAAACTCAAGTATTGTCCTTGCACTAAGACTTTAAGGCAATTAAGAGCTGGGAAGCTTCAGTTTGGCATAGCTGCATCAAGCTCTCCCCTTTCCCAGTTATGTGAGTTTATTTTTAGAGGGTCGCTGATGAATTGTTGCTATACATTAATACAGCTCAGTATGAAGTGATAAGTCAGTAACAGAAGTTTAATATCCCCAGTTTCACTGAGCTGATCAAATTTAAGCAACAGCTTATCCACCAGCTAAGTTTTCCAGCATGGATTTCTAAATTGTTATGAGAACAGAAAAAATATTCTATGTGTAGCCTCCCAGTGTAACTGAATTTAGGACTTGAATCTGCTCTTGGGTATTACAGAATATAAGGGTTCAAAACAGATCTGACAGTCAAATAATATTCAGCTTTATAAATGGTAATTATTTGCAGTAAAAATTTGTATAAACATATACACAGTAGATCCTAGTCAACAGGCATTTCTTTATGGCTTTTTTCACTGAGGTACTGTTGTAACATCCAGCAACAGGACACAAGTGTTCTATAAACACCACATTCATAAGCTGTACCACCAAATCATGACAAGTGGTAACAGACTGCAAGTCCTGCTTTGCTGCAGGACTACAGGAAAAAAGTCTTCCCTGCTATGTGAAGAGTCTCAGTGCAAGCTACAGAAAGCCTCAAAGGCAACTGGCACCAATGGGAGAAAGTTAAAATGAAAGTTTCACTCCACTTAAAAGGAGAAAAAATACTTATGGCAAATTGAAATCTCATTCCTTAAGAGCAAACTTAATATTCCAAGGCAGCAAGGGCATGTAGCACAGCAGCCATACATTAAGACTTGAAATGTGTCATTAAGTTCTTGCATCTGACCCTTGAGATAAGTGCATGCACAGGCTCAGAGCAGCCAACCTGTGACTGTGACACCACACAGATCAACACTGACAAAAGGGAAGGGACAAGCACATGACTTCTGTTTATCCAACAGCAGACAGAAAACGCCTGGTGACCAAGAGAGTATTCCTCAACTGTCAATGAGTGATTTGTGAGTGTACAGTTGGTTGCATCTTTCACTGTTTATGTGGGGGAGGAAAATGCAAACCACAGTACTCCACCCCAGTACTCTTAGTGTAAGGGGAAAGAGATGTTCTGTTAAGACAGGACGTTTGTTGCCATATGCATTTATCATTCCACATTTACAGCAGAAGGTATTCTTTTGCTGTTTTTCTTTATTTTAACAGAGTGGCCATATGGTTAATCCAGCCAAGACTCCCATTTTTATTACTTCTATGCTAAAATATGCTTCTGCATTATATATTGTTAGAGTGAAATGGAAGTTCAAAACACGCTCAGTTAATTCAGCAAGTAGTTCTTTCCAATCAAGGATTTTTAACCTCACAAACCCATTAAACAGGCTGCAGATGCTCAAGTTCCTTATATGAAGATACAGAACAATATTTAAATTCAGTGCTTAGCCACATACAATCCATACTGTAATCTATATATGTTATAACATATCCCCACTTAGATCAACGAATTCATCATCCCTCTTGACCAAGTCATCTTCATCTTCTAAGTCTTTCCAGGTGCTAGTGGGTAAAGCTGGTTTGACAGACTGTCTCTGCAGTAAAGCAAATGGAAACAAGGATGACAAACGGGCAGAATTTCTCAGCATGGGAACAGAATGTAGGTCTCCAGAAACAGCCTGACTGCGTTCTTCATCCATTTTCACCTGCAGGCTTTGCACTTCCTCCATCAAGTCCAAAATCTTGGCAGCTGTAGCTATTGTTCCCCCACCATGAAGCTGGGCCTCGGGAATCCACCGCAGGTAACGCTGTGCCCAGACTTTGATCTCGGGGCCGTCGATGCGCGGCAACAGAAGACCGTGGTAGTCGACAGGTTTGCTGTGCCAGCTATCGTAAAACTCCCTTAAGCTGTTAGGGGGCTCATCTGAAGAATTTATGAACTTGCCAATTCTTTTACCCAGAATGTTTTTAATTAAGTGATCTGTTTCCTCCCTGAAAAATCCTCTCTTTGTAGCAGGCTTTGCCTGTGTCAGTGGCAAAGAAAGTTGCCGTTGATGCTTTAAGAGAAATTTAAAAAAAGGAAAATAGTTAAATATTAATGGAATGGGACTTCAGAAAGCAGCCCTAAGAGGAAGAAAAAGTCGGATTCAGAAACTTCTTGCAAGCAAGTAATTTGAACTATACAGAAAAGCAGTGGCTGTGTTTAAATTTTTATTTTTCCATACATCAAGTACTTCACAGAGGATACTGAGTATTGCCAGCTAACCTGCACTGACCAAAAGTAACACCAATAAAGCAATTTTCTTTGAAAAAGCCAAACCCTTTGCTTACATTCAAATATTGCAAATGTCCATGTTTAGTTTAAACTAGTTAGAAATCAGAGGGTACTTTACTTATCGGTTTTTATCCAGGGGTCCCTCATTGCATCTCAGATTAATGCTGTAGATCACACTGGCAGTGTTTCATATGAGACTGCTTTATATAGGACATAATTTAATGAATTGCAATTGAAAGAGGCTACTCCAAAAATTCTCCCCTGAGTCTGTGCTATGTGCCAGTAATGAGGTGGTCCATTCATAACCCTCCATACTCCACACAGTTTTTTTGCTGTTGCTGGTCCCCCTCCCACTCCAAGTGCACACACACACTCCAGTTACACTTCAGTCATAGTTAGGGAAACAATCACAAACCGATGTAATTCAGTCAGGTACTCCATGGAGCAACTAAATGAACTCCCTTCAAACACATCATTGCAACCCACCTGAATATTAAATCTCATGACTTACCAACAGACTTGCATAGAAGTAAGAAGAAAAAGAATCCCTAACTTCATGGCTATAAACCGTAAAAGTTATTTACAACTGAGGTAGACGCAAACTGAGTGCTTAATATCCAGGTGGGTCTGAGCTATATATGTATTTTGTCAATTTAAAAAAGTCTGTGCTAATACTTTGACTGTGAGTCTTATTTGAAATAAGAGTTGTGCAAAATATTTCTAGAATGAAAAAAACAGTTTAGCAGCACGTATCTTACTTTGAACCGTGCAGTCTTCCGTTGACTTCTATCTGGTTTTGGTTTCTCTGCATAAAGAGGGTTGTTCAGAAAAGCCTGGGCCTTGGGGTCAAACTGCACAGACCAGTCCCACACAGTAAGGAATCTGAAAGGACCACTTTGTGTCTTGAGGCTTTCCCCACTCTGCCAAAACAAACAGGTCACATTTAATACGGGTAGAAGGGAATTCTGACCAAGTCAAGGTGAAGCTAAGAAACTGTCTTTAAAGAAAAATGGCCACAGAGTTGCAACAACACTTGTGCTTTCTATATGTTCAGTAACTGAACAACAGTGTAATTAGACTTTCACAGATGAAAATAGAGTGAAATATTCTCAGAAAAAAAAGAAGTTTTGAAACTTGGGCAAGAGACAGACACTTGGATTCTTCAAACACAGGGGGCCTGTTAGGATTCCAAACACCAAAAGTTGTAACTGTAGTCATGCAGTGCTACTGGCCTAGATTTTGTGTTCAACAATTTATTTGTATGAAAGACAGTAATCTTCACTTTTTCCTTTGGTCCCTGTGCAGCCTTGCAGAGCATACTCCCACTGCTCCCAGCTTCTTAGGCTAGACAAGAGCATGAACCAAATACAAATCAGCATTTAGAAAATGTTGATTTTTGAATACAACAGAATACACTGTACAAGAATTTCATAGATAACTTATTCTGCCAGACAGCTGGATATTCCTTGTAGGTTAAGGAGCTCCAGTTTCACTGAAGGGCATTAAACTTCAGACTACAGTTACATATTACAGGTAATGTATTCCTTCTGTCATCATGAACTCCCTGAACCTGACTCTTGATAGACAAAATTGCACTCATTCACCCTTCAAGGCACTTCAGTGAGTAAGGAAAAAGGAGCTGTTTGGAATTAGCTTTTCTTGAGTGTTCCTTGTTTGTTGGTCAAACTCATTCTCCAACACACTGCATCCACAAAACACCAAACCCTTACCTTATTAGTGTCTCTTTGATGTTGAGAGTTGAAGAAGAAAGTGCTAAAAATAGGCACATAGAGGCTGTCTGACAAGACAGTTAAGTAAGTTTCTGTGAACTCAAATGCTGGAGGATACTGTTGTACCAGCTGCCAAACACAATTTAGTAGGAGCAGAAAAACAGGAGCCTAAGTAAAGAAAACATTTCAACAGTTAAAGAAAAAAGTTGAAGTTCCACCCTGCAAACTATTTATTTTATAATATTTAGTGTCTCCAAATACAAATCTTAAGGCAAGAAGCCTGATTAACTACAGAACTGCTGCATATACATTTGGCTGAAAACTGAAGTATTATCTGAGCTACCCTTGGCCTATTATTGACAGAAGAGATGAGCACTTTTTACTCTGAATCTGAAAGTTGTCACTATGCAGCCTTTTAAAGGTGGCAAAGTAAAACTAGTTTATAGCAATCCTTGATCAGTATTAGTCAGTTTACACCTATTACTTCCATTCAAATAGCAATCTGATCTAGTCCCAAAGCAAGAAAGTATAAGGTTGATCTCCAGATGTGACAGAAATAGGCAATTAACTTGAGTTATTTCTATGGATGCTATTACCATTTAATACAACTTTCAAGGGCACGAGATACACATGACTGTCAAAAGACTCCAAGACTGTGAAATTTTACATTTGTTCTCTTCACAAATAAAGCTGACCTCTAAAAAGGAAAAACAGCGACACTGAACAAATATCAACCAATAAAACAGATCTTCAGAGTAACTAGAACTTCTGGACTAACAGCTAAATCCCTCCTCATGCTGAATCAGCTTATAAATAGTAAGTAAGGAAAGCAATTTAAGAAGTCATACCTCCTCTTTCTCAGTTTTGTGTAAGTGGTTACAGCGATCCAAAAAGCAATGTCCTCCAACCACCCACTCCTTCTGAATAAGGCTCTGAAACCCTGACTTTGTTCTGCTGTATGAATCCATCATCACTTGAACCAGACTTGAGATTACACAGCACAGATCAGTAGCACTCTCTTCTACAATGGAGAAGAGAAACCACATTCTGAGCCATTCCTCAAACTTTGTGTAAGAAAGCAAAGCATTGCCATGTTCACATAAACAAAATTGTATTTCAGGATCAGAGCAGCACATTCATTTTTCCAAGTCCAAGAGAAGTTAATCCATGACTCCAATGATCCAATCCATGATTCCATTACTTACATGGTTATCCTAGCAAAGTACTTTGACAATAAAACCTGCAAGCCCCAACCTTTACTACTATAACTTTCCTGTGCCCTTCGGTCTCCCACAAATGCACACTGTCCCTCAGCCCAGCTGTTTGTCCTTTTCTATTCTCCACACCTCTTCTCACAAGGTGTGAAACTGCAACACACATTCTTCACCTTTCCAAAAGGTGCTTTCAGAAAACACCTCTTTCCTGTGCTAGGTTTCTCAAATGGTAATATGTGTGAAAAACCAATCCAATAATCATTTAATGGTTAACTTTAGGTTTGGTTTTACATATGATTACTCATTCTAAGAAAATACACTGCTCAACATGTTTACAGTAAGCATATTCTTCCATGTATTTTTAATAAAGAGCCTGCAGAATATCCAACCGTGTGTGTAGAAAATATAAAGGTTATTTTACAAAGTTTTCATAAGGTTCTTTGTGTAGATATGGTTCCCCTGCCCCTTAAAGTACAGCAAAGGATATAGGAGACCTTAAAATAAACTGGAAACAGAAATGCTACTGCTTCTTTATGCAAGACTCTCCTGCCAATTTATCAGCAGCTTTTTCATTCATATCCTGGAACTGTGCTTACCATATTTTCTTTAACTACAGTAAGCATTTCCAGGAGTGTGAGAGATTTAGGTGTCTTACTTGAGTGCTGTACAAATTACAGCAAGTCTCTACCATAATTATAAACTTACAGCTTAAGCTATTTCAAAATAAATTTAAATAAATCAATATATAGGACTATTTCATTAAATTCTTACCTATGAGGAGAACATTTGTATGCTGTATTTCCAGACACTCAGCAACTTCTATTGCTTTCTTCAAGACTCTCCTGTTTTGGTACAGGAAAAGTTGAGTGAAGTTTCTTATATTAGTTTCCCCTAGACAGGGTTAGAATGCCATACTTGAAACTCGACTAGTTCTTTAAAACACAAAACCCATGCTTCAGTTTGTGTAAATGAAAAACTGCTTAGCTTCAAGAACATTTTATTGGGCCATTAACCATGCATTTTCAGTTGCTATGATACAATACTTTACTGTGGATCAACAGCAGCCATCGCACACTGAAGTATTACAGTAGCTAAGAATCAGATCTTTATCCTGGAAAGAGTCAACATCACCAGATTTATGTTCTAATGTACTACATACTACATTTCTTCCAAAATCTGGTTTTAAGAGGGAGAGGGAAGGATGAGCAATCAGCTCTTGTAAACACTCAGACGAAACTTATGCAGAGAACATTATTACACAAAGAAGACTGGGTGGAATTACAGATGACATAAAAACAGATGTAATACTTGGTTTCTAGATCTTCATAAAGTTAGTTATTTTCAGCAAAGGCCTGCACAGAAATTAGGATTCCTGCAGTATCTTAGGTCACTAATAGAAGCTGACAGTTTATTGTTTAAGTCTGGAGTTGTCAGATTCTTCTTTGTTCTATCATTTAGAACACGGGACAAGGCATTCTTACTAACTGCAAGAGCCAAGAACAGGCTGATCCAGGAGCCAACTGGATCCCAGTATGGAAATTATCAGTCTCAAAACAACCTAAGGATAGGAACCCAGCCTAGCTTTTACTTTAAACTACTTGTGATCTTGGATACGTCAACAAATTTCTCAACATCTATGGTCTTCAGTACAACCTTCCAATAAACACACACATTTAAACTCTGGATTAACGAGTTAATAACTATCAATATTTATTGATTGTTATTAAGACCAAAAGGGACTGGAGCTGACTGCAGAAGCACCCCATGGTGATTAGCTGATCATAGGATAAACTGACAGACAAAAGAGCCAGCACAAAGTAACACTGAAAACAAAACTCCTCAACATTCCACTACAACAAGCCTTGAGTTAGCCAACACCATTCCAACACTTACTCACTGTTGACTGCTGAAAGAAGAAAAGAGAACTTAAGGAACAATCAGCACAGCAGGGGGACAAAATTGAGAAGAAATGTCCTGTTATCATTGGTGGGCTAACATCTTGAACACTGCACTTCATCTCATCCTAAAGGACATTACAGAAGTAGAGAGTACAGAAAAGAATGGCAAGGCCAGTCAGACACAATAGTTTCATGCAAGAAACAAACAGGATTCTTGAGTTTGGAAAGAAGGTGACAGTGCAGGATGGAAGTTACTGCATCTGTATTTCTAACTGGCTCTCTGGAAGAACTGTAATTGGAATGATCTGCTACTTCTCACGTCCTTTAAAGTGGATAGCTTAACACAAGTCTGCACTGTTAAAAACATTGTCTCAAGTGTTTTTAACAGAAATAAGATCTATAAATGGGACCAGAAGCCAGTCTTTTTTTTTCCCTACTGGCAGTAAAAAATGTGATTCATTTTCAAGAAACTAGCTAGAAAACCCACTACAAATGCAATTATCAACAATTTGAAACACAGAAAGCTGAAGATACAGCAAACCTGATTATATCTAGCCAGTTTGTGCTCTCCAGTAATGAAAACCATTTCACATCAGTTGCCCAGAAGTCTGTACTGTTATCTGCAAAAAGAAGAGAAAAACAAAAAATTGGTTTATTCACAGGTACACAGTGATAATTAACAGCCATCCATTGAACTACCCTTCAGTTATGAACAGGTACAAAACAACCAATGCTATGGAGTCAGCAAATCTCAATCACTATTAAAGTTGACACCTTATAACTAAATAAGGAAGTGAAGTAGTCCTACAAACACCAATAGAGTTTTAGAGCACCATAGCCTTTTAGAAAAAGTATGCTGAAGGTTCATGGCAATCAAACCAGGTAAATAAATCTGTTGACAAAATGGAAAACTAATTTTAAAAAAAGTTTAATCAGATATGGTGATCCACATAAGGCTTAACCTAAAGAGACTGGATTTTGGAAATTATTACCATCAGAGCCAGAAACATCAATGAGTTTTAGAAGTAGGTTATAAAAATTTATGGAATGTAAGACTACCTGAAAAACGTTTTAAACAGTTTTTGCTGCAACTAAAAAAAGGCACTAAAAAAAAAAAAAACAGGAAGGCCAAGTTCAATATCACAAAGTCATTAAACTCCTATGAATTGCACTATGACTTTTCTAGGTTTTTTCAAATGCCACCTAAGTGTCCATTACTTTTATTTCTATCAAAGCCAGCCAACAAATATTGGAAAGCTTTCACAAGCTGATAGTCAATTAAAACCAGAACAGATTACATTTCCTGCATGAGACAAACCTTGAAGCACAAGGCCTACAGCAGTTCTGCTAGTGAGAAACTAGATACACACACTTCCCTCCTCCCCCACCCTTTCCACAATAGCTTCACTATATGTTTCTGTGTAACACCTCCCAGAGTCTCTCTGAACACTTCCAGTGTTCAACTCCAGCACATTCACATACATTTCAAATGCACAGGCATATTATATGTGTTTTATTCCTTCAGCTGTGCTGCCTCCAAGCCTCTGGACTTCATCCTGTTCATTACACAGCTTAAACTCCTCTCACAATTTCTTTCACCCTAGCCAAGGAAACTAGTTCTCCACAAAAGTATTAGAATGCATCTTCAAAGCTCTGTTCCATTAGGCATAGTTTTCACCAAATGCCTCCACCCTCACAGTAAAGAATTTTTCCTAATACTTGATCTAAACCTGCCAGTTTTCCCTTGTCCTATCATTTCATGCCCTCATCTAAAGTTCCTCTCCAGTTCTCTTGTTGCTCCTTTAGGCACTGGAAGGCTCCATAAGGTCTCCGTGGAGCCTTCTCTTCTCCAGGCTAAACAATCCTGATTCTCGCTGTCTGCCCTCACAGTAGAGGTCCTCCATCCCTCTGATCATCTTGGTGTCCCTCCTCTGGGCTCACTCCAGCAGGTCCCTGTCCCTCCTGTGCAGGGACCCCAGCTCTGGATGCAGTGCTCCAGGTGGGTCTCAGCAGAGCAGAGCAGAGGGGCAGAATCCCCTCCCTGCCCTGCTGCCCATGGGGCTCCGGATGCAGCCCAGGACACGTTTGGCTCTCTGGGCTGGGAGTGCCATGGCCAGGACAAGTTGCTTTTACCATATTAACTAGGCATGTACAGGACAAAAGTAATGGTTAGTGTGTTCTGACTGTAAAAGATGGTAACAAGGTCATAAATTTCTGTAAGATCTTAGTACTTCTGCAAAATGTTATCTGAATGTTTTTATCAGACTACAAGTGATTAGTGCTATACTCAGTGAGGTACAGTCTACTAACAAACCTTATTTAAAAAGATGCAAGAACAAACACTAGATTGCAGTTTCAACGCATACCCTTTCACATGAATAAAAGACAATGATACAATTACATCCTCAAAATACACAGTATTTCCTGAGACAGATTAAATTACTTAAATTCAAGCTTTCGCCTTTTTCCTACAGAGGGTGAGTTACCAGAATTCACATAAAAAGGTAATTATTGTTAGCTTTGAAAATTCATTGTGAATCTGACAGTATATTCTAGATGAAATCCTCAGTGTGAAACTCAAATACCTCATATTAAAAGTGGAGTGGAGCTTTTTACATCTCAAGAGGCAAGGTCAAAGTGTTTCATGACAGCAAAATAGTTGGAAAGTCTCAGGAGAAAGAAAACTGAAAGCCTAAAGCATGCTTTCACATGGCTCCCATTTTATTGCTTTCAAAAGTACAGAATTTAAACAGCTTCCTATGTTTTAAGATGTGACTAGTGTGTAACAAAACTTAGGGCAAAAATTAATTAGCATTTAGTCTCTACTACAGACAAGAGCCCAAAGGCTAAAAGTCTGATCACAGAAGACTGAAAAATCTTCCCCACCAACTTCATTCCAGCTAGTGTATTCCAACTAACACTTAAGAATCCACTCCTTCAGAAGTAATTTTCAGATAGTGTGACAGCTTAGCAAGAGGTGGTTAAGTAAAAGAACTACAAACCTTCACTCAGATCCCAGACATAAGCACAGTCTTCAGTTACATATTTTAAAATCTGCTTTTAACCACCCTCAAAACCAAGACACCATTCAAGAAAGCTACTGCACTCAGGAGACACAGCACATCATCATTATGCTTTGCTTTAAAGTCTGACTTACCTATCAAAAACAGCTGTTTAAATCTTGTGTATGCAATCTGGATATCTTGCAGAGATGGAAGGCTGCTTGACAAGTCATCCATCTTCAGGAGCTCATAGGGAGGTTTGCTAATTGTCTTATAGATTCTAAATCAAACCATCAAGAGATTAAAGCCTTCTGCTTCACAAGTCAAATAATGCATCAACTATTATCACTGAAGACAAAGTTAATAGGCATGATTTGTCAAAGAGCTGTAATACCAGAAGATAGACACCCTGGAAAGCTAGTGACCGGCATGCATTTTTAAGTACTGTCTGGAAGCCTGCCTACAGGCTTATAACAAGACTTGATGCTTTTAACCGTGACACCAATAAAATTATACTTGTGCCTATTTGTGCAGTTATGAATATTACAAGCACTACTTGATTTTTACTACTGTTTCTTTAGTATTTTGTTTACTAGACACACCAAAATCACTTTACTAGGAGGCTGCTAGAGGTGTATCCTGAAAGAAGGGATAGATAGAAACACCCCAACCTCCCAGCAGAAGCTTACAATTTCTCCTGACTTTTGCCAAGCAGATTCTGATACCTAGTTGCCATGTCTTCTAATGAAACAGAAGAGAAAAGGAAATTATTTGGATTCAAGCAAGACAATGTATCTTGCATTTCCCTATATATCTACTATATTTTTTCCCTTGAAGGACAGGAAAAAATACCAGGCCAGTTGATGCTTTGGCTTGGACCCAGAACATTCCCTCTCATTCAGGTTCCAGAGCTCAGATGAACATCAACGTAGTAACTGTGTCTGCTGTCACACTGGCCTCTTTATTATCAAAACCTGGGAATAGTTGCTCTAGCTCGTACTTCAGAAGAGAACACTTTTCCAGGCAGGACAGAGTGCTTTGCTTCCTGCAGGCTGCAGCACAAAAACCTGCTTTAGGTGAGAACTACAGGGGTCCACATCAGAAACAAGGGTTACCAGATGTACTGGAAGATGCATCAGATCAGACAAGTGAAGGAAAGCAATTTCTGGCAAATACAATACTTCGTCCAAACAAAGCAGTAAAGAACTTATACTGGAAGGTCAGGCTCTGAACAGCTTTTTTAGAAAGATAAACTGCTAATTATAAACATCTGCTCTGTGCCTGAGCTCAGACTATTACTATAATGGCACTTTAACACACCCTGATGGCCAATCTGTAGACACATCTCAGACTCCAGTGATTGAACACCAGTACTGCACAGCTAAGAAAACCAGCAACACTGTCCCAAGTTCAAATGGCCACAGGGAAGAACTCAAAATATCAGGGGATACCTTGTTACAGCTTACTGCTAGTTTTATTTACTTTCACATCACAAAATAGCATTAAAGACTTTACTATTATATAAATAAGTCATATAATGTTTCCCATTTCAGGGTAGATTACAGTACCTGCAGGAAGGGCCACAACTCTTTCCTATGCAAGTATAATTAATTTTGTAAACAAAAGCAGCTGTAAGAGTCAAATCAAGCTGTTTTCTGTTAGGTCTGTGATTAACAAGTCTCCATCTATGAGGAGCAAGGAGCCAATGTTCAATGTATAGATTGTACACAAGTTTGATCTAACAGGTGGCTGCTGAGAGAGACGTTCTGTCCAGGACAAACAACAGGTTAAAAACAACAAGTAAACAACCAGTTAAAAAAAAAAGCTAAAATTAAAGGTCAAAAAGTCACTACCACAACAGCCAGACAGCTGTGCTCCTTCCCTTAAGTTAAACTTGTCACTTTTCAAACTGCTGAACTAATTCAGCTCACCACCCTATCTCAAAAAATGCTGTCTGCCTTCACATCTGAAAGCTGCAGTAGGGAATTGCTTAGGCTGTCTCAGACATTTTAATCACCTCGTCTCAAGTTATTCAAGAACATGAACCTAGCCCTCAGAAGGTGGCAGAGTCTTAAAAACTCAGTTTACAAATGCACGTTGAGAGATGGCGTCTATATTTCTCTTCCTTACAAAACAATTAAGCCATTAAACCCTACGGGCTTTGCTGCTGCTTTACCTACATAACACACCACTGTTTGTACACACTTCTCAGAAATATATCTGTATGAACTTCCACAGAAAAAGCCCTCAGTGAAGTTCCTACCCCGCACAAGTGACCAATGTCATTGGGTCAAGAGCTTAAACACATTCCACTACAGAAACTACTTTCAGATACAGAACTTGTTTCCTGATGTGTGAAAGCTTAAAAGATATAGCATATATGGAAAAAGAGAAGCAAGGTCCATACCAAGCAAAGTGTTGTGGACAGAATAGCTATTACTGACCCATCCAAGAAGGCTTTTTGCATTTGTGAAGTGCTGTCATCCTGGTCTTTGGGAAATGCAGACATTTTGAGAAGAGCAGCACCGTTATGGCAAGACCAACACCAAATCTGCAGAAAGACATTTACCAGGTGAGAAAATTAATAAATTGTCCTATACGAAGTATTTGCTCAAGTGACTGAGTGATTTCAAAACTTCTCTTCTTTTGCTTCCTTGAATTTTTAGCGTATTAAATAACACCACCAATAGAAGCAAACTCCTAAATCTGCACCAAAATTACATGCCTGAGGACACTATGTTACCACTTCCAAGTTTTAAGTTAGGCTTTACATAGGCACAGGAAAATATAAAATGTGAGAATACGCCAAAACATTACTTTCTCAACTTCCCTCACAGGTAAAACAAAACTTATCAAAAAGTCTATGGACAAATTATGTTGGAATATATGCCACAGCAAGACAGAACATGTAAGTAACTTTTACATATATAATTAATCCATCAGTTTCTCCATGCAGATGGTAGGTTTTTCTAATAGCTCAGCCTGGAGATACCTCACAATAGATGCAGTGATGTTTTTTCATGTGAACTATGCATAAAGAGTAATCTAGGCATATGAAATAAAGTATTAAACACTCCACAGCTGAATCAGATTGCATGATCACAGGTATTGTGGCAAATCAGTCCTCAAAGCTTCTTACTTCCCTTTACACATAGTTTCCTCATTCATACTTATTCCTTTAAGCTCTTAAGATGATCTGTAAACTTGCATTGAAATAGGGAATATGAATAATTTTCATCAGGAATATTACACAAATGAAATCAGGAAGTTGAAGTTCTGCTACTAATTTACAGTAAACAAGAGGTGCACCTCAGAAGGATACAGAAACCTCACAATCATCAAGAGCAGAAAAAATTAATATACTGTCCTGCCATTGCCTTCTCAAACCAATTTAATATGGTCCAGCTATCTTGACACTAGCTTCACAGAAAATAAGTTTGGAAATAATTAGAAGAGTTCTACAAGGCCTCTGAACAGTAGACAGCTACATATGTTGTCATCTATCTGGACATCTGTAAGGCCTTTAATACGGCTACCCACAACATCCTTCTCTCAAAACTGGAGAGGGAGAGATTTGATGAATGAGCTGTTCAGGAATGAGGAACTGGTTGAATGGCCATATGCAGAGAGTAGTGGTCAATGTCTCAATGTCCAGATGGAGATCAGTGACGAGCAGTGTCTCCCAGGGGTCTGAACGAGGACCAGGACTATTTAATACCTTCATCTATGACACAGTCAGTGATAGCAAGGGCATCCTCAGCAAATTTCCAGATGACACCAAGGTGAGGTGGTTTGACACACCTGAAGGACAGGATGCCATCCAGAGCAACCTGGACAAGTTGGAGAAGTGGCCCATGGGAACATCATGAGGTTTAACCAGACCAAGTGCTGGTGCTGCACCTGGGTCAGATCAACCCCTGGTATCAGCACAGGCTGGGCATGAACAGCCCCAGAGCAGCCCTGCCCAGAAGGGCTTGGGGGTGCTGTGGGGGAGAGGCTGGACATGCCCTGGCCATGGCACTCCCAGCCCAGAGAGCCAAACGTGTCCTGGGCTGCATCCGGAGCCCCATGGGCAGCAGGGCAGGGAGGGGATTCTGCCCCTCTGCTCTGCTGAGACCCACCTGGAGCACTGCATCCAGAGCTGGGGTCCCTGCACAGGAGGGACAGGGACCTGCTGGAGTGAGCCCAGAGGAGAGACACCAAGATGATCAGAGGGATGGAGCACCTCTGCTGTGAGGATACACTGAAAAGTTGGCTGCTCAGCCTGTGGAAAGCCTTGGGGAGACTTTTTTGTGGCATTTCATTAAAGGGGGCTTATAAGAAAGATAGAGAAAGACCTTTTAATAAGTCTTGCTGTGATAGGGCAAGGGGTAATGGTTTTAAACCAAAAGAGGGTAGATTTAGAACTACATATATGGAAGACAGTCTTTAAAAGGAGGGTGGAGGATGCCCACAAAGGTGGTAGATGCCCCAGAAACATTCAAGAACAGGTTGGACAGGGCTCTGCACAACCTTATCTAGGAGAAGATGCTTCAGTTCATTCCAGAGGGGGATTAGACTAGATGATGTTTAAAGGTCCAAACTATTCTACAGTTCTATGAACACAAGATGGAATAAAAAAAATCTCAAACACTTCTGTTTCTGTGTAAGAGCCAGTGTAATAGGTCTCTGACTCTGAGAAAAAGTGAACCAAACTACTTTGGCCTTTAGACAGGAGAGTACAGTACTATCTCCTCCATGGACCAATTAACTTAAGAGTACAAAATGAACATGGATTTCCTTGGCAAATTAAATAGACACACAGCAACTAAGGTAAGATCTCACCAGTGAGATTACTTTGCTTGTTTCCATCTTCTCTGTCTTAATGGTTCCTGAACTACAAGGCAGGAAGCCAAACCCAGCTTGCTACAGGCTGCAAACCAGTACATTTAACTTCATTTTCTGTTGGACTGGTAGAACTAGTTCTTCACTTGGACTACCTGACTTTGTAAAAACACTGCATCATCACAGCCATAGCACTTACCAGAACCTAAGCCAGTTGACTGGAGGTGTTCAGCTACACCTTACATACACCATCTTCACCTCAATATCCAAATAGCACCTCAAGGCCTACATCTTGCCCCAGCCAGATGCCACTCAGCACAGTCATGAAAAACAGGCTGATGGACAGATAGGCTAGTAATACATGTAGGCTATAAGGCATTAATAAATGGGAAATGTGAACAGTAAGTACATATTTTGCTGTTACATTATGTGTATGTTATATATATGTTTTGCTATATATTTCACTATGTTAACTGTGAACAGTGTAAGTAGACAGTGAAATACAGAATGTATCAAGCCCTTCTCCTTCCAACATCTGTTTTCCTTCTGTAGATGACCAGGTATACATGGAAACTGTTAAATACAAGTTCCGAAAACAACATGCAGTAACGTCTGCAATGTTAATTGAAATTCTGCCGTCTCAGTAAGTCTTACCCTCAGCCACGCACATGTACTTACAGGAATGCCTCTGCCGTCATACTTCAAGATACTCTCTTCAGAAATGCATATGGGAACAACAAAATATAAAGGCAGCCTAAGACAACAAAGAAGAGTTTCTTGGTCTCAAAAACGGAACAAAGAACAATCTCCAAACTCCTTTTAATGATGGTGAGTGTTCTAGCTCTAATTCGAATCATATATTCACCTTGCTACAATAATCTTTTCTATTAGGTAATTCTATTGTCTGCAAAGCTGTCTCTTTATTTTCAGCTGAATAAGGCTTTTTTCCCCAACCTTGAGGTCTTAACTATTTTCATTGCAATGCTCCCCTGACTTTGTAAAGGTGAAATTAATTGTAACCTCTAAGACTGATTGCTAAGACCACCTTGGCTCTCTCATGCTTTGTTGCTTTGAAAGATACCCTTGCAGTATTAAATGACTAGTTCTGATTCCATACCTCTTAAGCAGTTCACATCCTAAATCAAGAATGTAATTTAATATATCAAGGATTTCCAGCATCAACCAACACTATTTATGTTCAAGGCCCAGAGAAGCAACAAAGGTAAGTAATTAAACTCAATTTGGGT